>NW_019724742.1:5763464-5808902 GCF_002891405.2 Cryptotermes secundus
CCAAAAAAAGGTAAAATAAGATTGGCAGCACTTGGATGTGAGTGTTCCAGAGTTCCTGTGAGATAGGAAAGATAGAAGACACAGCAGTGTGGTTGTTTTACTTTGGAAATAAGGATCTCTACCAAAAGAAGGCCACCCACTTTGTAAAATCATGAGCTTTCAAGTCCTTATTCAAGGGTGGAAAACTGTTACCTGGAAATAAAATACTGACACCAATTTCATTGTGCTGTGACATTTAAAATCTCTGTCCCATTTGATGTTCTTTATTTTAAAGTTTTCCTGCACTTAACATTGGATTTTAATGATCATCAGCAGCAAAACAGCCCTTTTGTAGCCATAACCTTTGTTAGAAGGTTAGATCATCCTGTTTTCACTTCTTTGGATTTTGTAACAGTAATTTTTGTACAGCCGCCCAGTGTGGAGGACCAGGTCATTGTATTTATGTCCCCCAGTGACAGAGTGGCCCAGTTATATACATACCCCCAGGCACTATATTTCCTTTTCATTGGCTAGAACTCTCAGGGGTATGGCGGAGGTATTCTAACCTGCCTCCACACAGAGATTTTACTGATCAGAAGTTGATAGTCTCAGTCTTAATTTACCTTCATTAAAGATTTTCCTCAGTTAAGTGCCCAAATCCACTGTTCCCAAAAGATACCAGAAATGTGGTTGTTGTTCACTGATTAAATACAGTTTCTGTCAGAAGTTTGTAATATATACTATCTGAGAATTTTTTTCTGGATGGACTGGGATAAACTACAAAAGAATCTGATTATACAAGGGTTGGGTCAAAGGTAATGGCAACAATGCTGTAACATGAAAGCTGTAAATCAGATGGCACTAGCACCATCTGTAGCTGATAGCAGAAGTTCAGTTGAAGTAGTGCAGTGAGTGGCTCTGGTTGTGTTTTATTGAGTTGCATTGTGCATCGTCTTGAAGTGCAGGAACCCAGTTCACGCACCCTAACAACATGTTTACAAAACAAGAACAACGCTTCTAGATAAAAATTGAAGTTGCACAAGGTCGTAGTGCACAAAACTTATCAGGGACTGCGAGAAGCATGTGGTGATGCTGCTTTGCCATATCGCACAGTGGCATGATGGGTGAAATTGTTCTATGAAGGGAGGGATGCCATTCAGGACAGCTGTTGTTCACACGAGTCAGTGTTGACAACCACACAGTTCAGCTTCTTGCTTCTTTGCTGAATGTTGATCGTCGATGGGCTGCATGGGAGTTAGCTGCTGAGGTAGGCGTATGTCACAAAACTGTGCTCCACATTCTGCATGGTATTCTTGGATACCACAAAATTGCAGCGCGTTGAGTACCCCATACAATGTCCAAGGTGCAACAATGGCTACGTTATGCAATTGCACAGGACTTGTTGGACTGGTACCAAAGAGAAGGTGACGACTTCCTTGGAAGAATCGTCACTCTGGACAAAACTTGGGCTTGCTCATACAAACCGCACTTGAAGCGACAATCAAATGAATGGAAGCATCCTGGCTCCCCTTGTCCAAAGAAAGTGTGCCCTGCACAGAGTGGTGTGAAGGCAGTGTTCATTGTGGCATATGACATTGATGGAGTGATACTGCACCACACTGTACCTCAACAACAGACTACTGCAATTTGCTGCATAATCATCTTCATCCAGCACTCAGGAGAAAGCAAGGACACTTGTTGGCAACGAACCCCATCATCCTTCATGACAATGCAAGGGCTCATACTGTTGCCACTGGCGATGGGAGATGCTGCAACATCTGCCATACTCACCCGATGCGAGTCTGCAATTATGATCTCTTTGCCAAAATGAAAGAACCACTGCGAGGGACACGTTACAACACAAGAGAGGAGATTATTCGTGCTGTAAGGTGGTCACTGCTGGACATCAACAGAAATGGACGCACTGATGGTGTACAACACCTTTCACAAATATGGCAGAAGGTGGTACACATGGGGGGAGTGTGTTTACCTCGTGTAATAAAGTCATTTCAGAACTATAGATGTGTTGCCACTTCATTTTATCTGCCCTTTGGATCTCATCATTTGGGTGTGACATTTTTAGAGTATGCTGAGGTTAGTCTCTGAAGGAAAATTGTTCCCTTTGTATCTTTGTCAGAGACATGCAGTAGCATAGTTGGTTGAGGCACAGTGCTACAGGCCGGAAGGTCATGGGTTCAGTTCCCAATGAGAACATTGGAATTTTCCATCGACCTAATCCTTCCACCCACACTATGGCCCAGGGGTCAACTCAACCTCTAATAGAAATGAGTACCAGGAATCTTCCTGGGAGTAAAGGGTAGCTGGCACACAAGGACAAAAACCTCACCGCGCTGTCTGTGAGCTGATTGTCTAGAAAATGTGGGAGCCTCGATGTCTCACAACCCTGTGGGCCTCCATGTCCTCTTGCAGGGATAGCTTTACCTTGTATCTTCATCCTTCACACTTGCCCTTTCCCACTCTTTCATTTCTCCAACCTATCATCCTGACTTGTTTCATCACTCCTTCCCCTTTATGTAAAAGCATTAGGTAGGCATCACTCAGCCACCATGTTATATGGTATGTTATTTAGAACTCATGTGTGACTTATAGTTCCTCATACAGATGTAAGTTAGGTGCAGTTGTTCCCTGCAATGTAGAAAGTAATTATAGTACTATTATATGAGTTGCAGTCCTGCAAAAAACCTTGTAGACATGCATATATAGCACACTGGCTTTGTTAGGTGCAAGTAGTAAACCATGTAAGAAATGCAGCCATGAATTTTGTTGTTTGTTGTATAAGAGGAAGTATCAGTATTGTGTCATGTGCTGTAATATAGCTGTGTGTTCTGCTTTTCAGGTGTCACATCGGAAGGGCTTGCCACATGTGATTTATTGTCGAGTTTGGAGGTGGCCAGATCTGCAGTCTCATCATGAGCTGAAACCAATGGAGAACTGTCGCTTTCCATTCTCTGCAAAGCAGAAGGAAGTATGCATCAATCCATACCACTACAAGCGTGTTGAGAGTCCAGGTATATTTCATCTTTATATATGTAATGTTTCTCTATTGTAAGGCTTCCAACATCGTAATTTTCCTGTAAAGGTTTATGGTAGGAAGCCTGCCACCATCTACAAACACACCATCATGTTATTACTGTGCTGGCTTAGTGTAATGTCTTTGCTCTTTATATTCTTTGTAGTGCCCATATAGGAATAATCAATCACAGGAGTTAAGTGTGTTTCTTATTTTTCGTACAGTGGTTTGTGACTGTCAGAAGTGATGTTAGAAATAAAAGGAAAAGGAAGCAGTACAGTGTAATTTCTAAGCACCATGGTATCCAGTCATCCTGAATTCCAGTTCTTGTCACATGTACATTAAAGTTTAATACCCCCCCCCCCACATTTGTCAGTAGTTTATATTGCTGTACTCACAGCAGCTGCAGGTATTCCGTTGAAGAAATATGACTTCATTCCAGTTACCTTTCTGCATTTTATCTGCAGAGTAATCTGTGTCCAGAGATGCAAACGGGGGATCTGTTTTCTCTCTAGAATATTTTGCTCTTGGGCATGTCTGTGGCAAATACATTATAGTGATGTTTCCAGGCTTTAGTACAGGTCGTTTTATGTGGTAACATTCTCGGTATATATATATGTATAAGGTGGTGTTGGCCAACATCACCAGTTTGTTATAGCTTTTCCTCTGTAAAAAGTGCAACATATATTACCATATCTCAGTCCCCAGAACCTTGTGTGGAAATAGGTTGGACCACTTGTAGGTAAAGTTGGGAATTGGATAGGAGAGGTTATAGGTCACATCTTTATCCCTTGAAAATGAAGCCTCAAGATATAAGTAGAGCAGAAGGATATTGCCCCAGGGAGTAATCACAAGTACCACCATTTTTAATGCGATGTTCAGTGACCTACCAGCACAATTAGGTGAATTCAAGAATGTTAAGTTAATACTATTCACAGATGACCTTGTAATTTGGACATCACTAGCAAAACATCAGGATCATCGGCTCTCAAATTAAGTATCCTTACCTGCTGTTGGTGTTATGAAAATGCCATGACAATAAATACAAAGAAACATTCTAACAGATCTTTGAGCGGCCTCCGTAGTCTAGGGGTAACGTTCCCACCTCATGACTCAAGGTACGCGGGTTCAAACCCGGCGGAGGTCGTGGAATTTTTAAGGGTGGGAAAATTCAGGGAACAAGTCCTCTGGGAGGGACTTTAAGTCGGGGTCCCGTGTCATAGATTTACGGCACATAAAAGATCCTTGTGTCTCTAGGAGACCTCTGAGCAAAATTAGGCAAAAGTTTCCCGCCCAAGTAGTTTCCAATGCCTCCAGTAGATGGAGAAGTATCAGGAACCACTGCCAGCTTCGCTGGCTGAACAGGGCTGATAGCAAGCATCAGTACCGGCAGGGTATGGCGACTGGTAGAATATCAGAGGGAGACGTACAATAGACTATTAGTCACGGTGCATGGGGAAACCCACCCCCTCCAATAATAATAATAATAATAATAATAAACAGATCTCTGTCGTGAGCCACCAGCAACCGAAAATCAGCAACAGCCCTATTGTGAAAACACGAGATGTTAATGTAGATGTCAAATTTACATGGAGAAGACTGTTCGGGTGAGAGGAAAAAAGAAACTGTTCTGAAAAAGCTTGCAGGAAGCAAATGGAGAAGTTCAAGATCTGTGTTGAATGCTGTATGTAAAGCATATGTGAGACTTGTCCTGGCAGTAGGGCTGTGAAGCATTAATAACTGTAGCACCAGCCAACCTGAACAAATTAGAAGTGGGGCAGAATCAAACTGTAGATCAACTCCTAGCCCCCTGCTCTCACTACGTGGTGTGTTCAAAAAGTATTGAACCTTTTTTCCCGTGTAAACCAATGAAGCGTGGGAGGCTCCCTTCGGTGGAAATGTGGAGGGGACATTCATGTGCAGTCGTGAATTTTTTCCCGCCCGCAGAAAGCGTCAGTCTCTGGCAGTCGGCCTATGAGTGAGGACGTGTAGTGAGCGCTCGTCGGATTCCAGTAAGGTGTAAAATGACGGAACAATATGAGCAGCAGTATTGCATCAAATTTTGCCAAATGCTTGGCGATACCCAAGTGAACCATTGCAAGATTCAACAGGCTTTCGGGGACGATGCCATGAGCAACTCACGGATAAAGGAGTGGTACAACCACTTCAGAGATGACCACACATCAGTGGACAGCGAACTGCGTTCAGGCAGACCCTCAACAAGCCAAAATGAGAATGTCATTGAGTGAGTGCAGACTTTGGTCATGGAGGACCGTCCTATCACAGTCCAAGAACTTGCGAACGAGATAGGGGTAAGCATTGGATCGGTACATTCAATTTTGACCAAGGATTTGGGCATGAGGAGAGTGTCCACGAAATTCGTACCAAAACTGCTAACAATGGACTAGAAGCAATGCCGTCTGGAAATCGCACAGGACATGCTGGACAATGCAAACAGTAACACCAACTTTCTGAACACCATGATCACAGGCAGTGAGTCGTGGGTTTATGGGTATGACCTGGAAACCAAGATGCAGTCGTCACAGTGGAAACATCCGACATCCCTGAGGCCAAAAAATCACAGCAGGTCCACAGCAATGTCAAGGTCATTTTGGCTGTTTTCTTCGACTCCCGCGCGGTTGTGCGTCATGAGTACGCACCACAAGGCCAAACCATCACAAAGGAATACTACCAGGAGGTCCTTTATCGCCTTCGTGATGCTGTGCGGCGCAAACAACCGGATCTGTGGGCAGCAAGAACTTGGCAGCTCCATCATGATAATGCACCCGCCCATTCTGCGCATCCGATTCAGACTTTCGTCGCCAAACACAACATCCCTGTGGTTCGTCAGGCTCCCTACTCTCGCGATATGGCTCCATGTGACTTTTGGCTATTTCCCAAGCTGAAAATGCTGCTGAAAGGAACCTGATTTGAGTCGAGAAGANATCGCCTTCGTGATGCTGTGCGGCGCAAACAACCGGATCTGTGGGCAGCAAGAACTTGGCAGCTCCATCATGATAATGCACCCGCCCATTCTGCGCATCCGATTCAGACTTTCGTCGCCAAACACAACATCCCTGTGGTTCGTCAGGCTCCCTACTCTCGCGATATGGCTCCATGTGACTTTTGGCTATTTCCCAAGCTGAAAATGCTGCTGAAAGGAACCTGATTTGAGTCGAGAAGATGCGGAATGCGACGGCCCGGCTGATCACCATTCCAAAAGACTCATTCCAGAAGTGTTTCCAACAATGGCGGAAGCACTGGGAGAAGTGTGTGCATTACCAGGGAGACTGCTTTGAAGGGGATTGTGGTTTTGTACCTCCAAATCAATAAATGTATTTCTGCCAACCAAAGGTTCGATACTTTTTTGAACACACCATGTATCATCATCATCAGTAATCTGTCAAGACGACAGGTCCACAGTCTCTTTCAAAACAATTCCTCCGCCTAATGCGATCTAGAGCTTTCTCCTTCAAATGACAGTATCCTCTTCTGTCCCCAAGGTCATCCAGCATCTTCTTANGGGAGACTGCTTTGAAGGGGATTGTGGTTTTGTACCTCCAAATCAATAAATGTATTTCTGCCAACCAAAGGTTCGATACTTTTTTGAACACACCATGTATCATCATCATCAGTAATCTGTCAAGACGACAGGTCCACAGTCTCTTCCAAAACAATTCCTCCACCTAATGCGATCTAGAGCTTTCTCCTTCAAATGACAGTATCCTCTTCTGTCCCCAAGGTCATCCAGCATCTTCTTACGTCTTCTTGTCACTTCTATCCGCCCATCTATCTTTCCTTCGATAGCTTCTTTTAGAAGGCAGTTTCTGCGTAAAACATGACCAATCCAATTAGCCTTCCGTTTTCTTATTTCATGTAGGATATTCCTCTGCTCACTGACTCTAATTAACACTTCTTCATTTCTCACATAATCGGTCCAACTGATCTTCTCCATTCTTCTCCAACACCACATTTCGAAACTTTCCAGATGTTTCTGATCTACTGCCCTAAGTGTCCATGTTTCAGCCCCATACAGAGCTATGCTCCAAATGTAGCATTTCACTAGTTTCTTCCTCAAATTTAAGTCCAATTTGCTGGTAAAAAGATTCTTCTTCTTGCTAAATGCAGCTTTTGCCATGGCAATCCTGGATTTAATTTCACAAGTACACCTTCCATCATCTGTTAACAAGCTACCCAAATATTTAAAACATTTCACATTCTCCACTTGTTTTTGGTCTATCTTTATTGTGACTGGGGTTGGTTGTCTCGAAATTTTCATTACTTTTGTTTTCTCCACATTCATTTCCATGCCATAGCACCTTCCAATTTCAATTAGTCTATCAATCATGCCCTGTAGCACAGTTTCTTCCTTAGCCATTAACACAAGGTCATCTGCATATTTCACAGTTTGAATAATTTGCCCTCCTACTTTGAAGTCACCGAGCCCATCCAGAGCTTCCTTGGTAAGGCATTCGCTGTACAAGTTGAACAGAATTGGTGATAAACAGCATCCTTGTCGAACTCCTCTTCCAATCTGCACACTTCCTGTCTCCCCCCTGTCCAGTCGTACTCTAACTTTCTGATCCATGTACAATTTGCTAATCAATCTTCTTTCATGCCAATCGATACCTGTTTCTTTCAGGATCTGCATTAATTTGGTCCAGTTTACCCGGTCAAATGCCTTCTGCCAGTCTATGAAGCAAACACACAGTTCTTCATCTATCTCCAAAGTTCGTTCCGCTATAATTCTCATCATCCCAATTGCATCCCTGGTTCCTTTTCCTCTTCTAAATCCAAACTGATCTTCTCCAAGTACATCCTCTATTTTCCTTTCAATTCTTCTTTTAAGTATCTTTGCTATTATCTTTGCTGTATGTGCAATAAGACTTATTGTGCGATGGTCGCTGCATTTTGTAGCTTTTGTCTTTTTCTTTAAGGCAATCATTGTAACTTCTGTAAAGTCCTTGGGCCACTCTCCACTTTCATATATGGTGTTCATTAGTTTTGTCAGTGTTTTCAAACCACCTTCTCCCAGTAACTTGAGCACATCTCCAGGTACATCATCATCTCCTGTAGCCTTTCCCTTCCTCATTTCCTTGATAGCTTTTTCCACCTCACTTTGTAAAATATATGGTCCTTTCTCGTCTGTATCTACTTCTTCTTCCGGTTCAACTTCTAAGGTTTCTGGCCGATTAGGTCGATCATATAGTTCTGAAATATAATTTTCCCAAATTTTCAGCACTTGCCTCTGATCTACTATTCTATTCCCCTGGGAGTCTTCGATGCCAACATTTTGAATCCCATGATTCTCTTTCCATCCTAGTTCTTTTGTCTTCATGTACATCAAATCATAACGGCCTGTTCTTTGAAATTCCATAATCTCATTACATATCTTCTCAAGATATTCCTTTTTGGCCCTGTCCGTGGCTCTTTTCAATTCATTCCTCAGTCTCCTGTATTTCCTCCTGCCTTCTTCATTGTTGACATTCTTCCATTTCCTTCGCTCCTCCATTTTACTCATCATCTCCTGTGTAACCCATGGTTTTCTTGCTATCTTCTCAACTTTACCTACCAAATCACTGATAGTATCTAACATGCATTCTTTTATATCGTTCCACTGCGCTTCAGCATTTCCGCTTTCACCTTCAATTGCACCGAGTTTCTCTTCTAGAGTCTCTTGCACGCTTTGTCTTTGAGCATATAACTTCTCCAAATCCCATCTGGGTCTGCGCTTTCGAAATCCTATAATTTTCTTCAACCTGGTTCGGAACTTGGCAACCAGCAAGTTGTGGTCAGAGTCAATGTCTGCCCCAGGAAGCGTCTTCACATCCTTCACACTGTTTCTGAATCGATGTTTCACAAGGATGTAGTCCAGCTGATGCCTCTTCCAATCCCCAGGTGCCTTCCATGTGTAAATTCTTCTCTTTGGCTTCTTGAACCAAGTGTTGGTAACAATCAATCCATTTCGTTCACAAAAGTCAATAAGCATTTGACCTCTGTGATTCCGTCTTCCTAGTCCATGTGATCCAACAATATTCTGATATGGTTCATCTCCAACAATGCTGTTCCAGTCTCCCAATATGATGCTGTTTGTGTCTCCTCTTCCATCTTCCTGAAGAATTTCTTCAATTGTGTCATACACTTTTTCCACTTCATCATCTTCATACTCTGATGTTGGCATGTACACTTGTATAATCAGTATATCTACCGGTTCCGCCTTTAACTTCAGAGCAATAATTCTGTCATTACAAGCAATCTTCTTAACAACACTCCTCACTACACTTTTATGCACCACTATTGCCACACCTCTTTCAGCCCGTTCACCTCCGGAATAATACACTGTATAATCACCGCTTCTTATTTCACCTTGTCCTTTCCACCGCACTTCGCTGACACCTAGAACAGACACTTCATTCTTCTGCATTTCCGTTTTCAAATTCTCCAATTTTCCTGCTTGATTCAAGGTCCTGACATTCCATGTTCCAATCTTGTATCCATGCTGTTTCTTCTGATCTTCGCACTTTTTCTTGTTGTAACGCCTGCATGACATTTCCTCTAGAAACACTCCCCCCCGGAGATCCGATTGGGGGAGTAGTTTACCTCCGGATTGTTTTGCCTCCAGAGGAAACATCTCGCATATATGGTATCTCTGTTTTTGGAAAGAGACTATCCAGGAAAAGTGATAATGTGGTAGTTTTTCCATTTGCTTTCCACATCGCAGTACAGCAGCCGTTCAAACCACTGTGGTCACGCCTGCTGCTATACGAACTTGAACCAACTCGAGCATCATTTGCTCTGTGCTTCAAGTCGCTACTGATGACGCTGCTTCCGGCATCAGTTTTTGGTGTCTCTCTTCGTCTGATGCCTACCCTTTGACCTGTCCAGCAAGGGAGGCCCTGCCAGTAGCTACGCTTCCGCTGGTATAGCTCTCAGGATCCTTGGCATACTCAAACCCCCTCACCACCATGTATATACCTAAATTAACTAACTTCATGGAGTTGAGCCCTTCTTGAGAGGCTGTCAATTGTGCAGTGACTCTAGAACTTCCCAGCATTTTATGGAACCCGAAGGTTCATTACTGTGTTCACAAGAGCCCTTCACTGGTCTCTTTAAGATCCATTTTACTATAAGCCATCCACCTATGTCTTGGTCTTCCTGGTGGTCTCTTCCCTTCTGGCTTCCGCACTAATGTCCTGTATGCAGTAAATGTAGAGGAAAATAAGCATATGTTGCTGTCTAGTCACCAGAAACAGGTCAAAATCATGACACAACGATAGCTAACATGTTTTGAGAATGTGGCGCAATTCAGATATTTTGGAATGACAGTAACAAGTCAAAATTTAATTCAGGAGGATATTAAGAAGAGGTTGAATTCAGATAATGTGTGCTACAGGTTGGTTGAGGCCCTGTGCTACAAGCCGGAAGGTCATGGGTTCAAGTCCCAATTAGGTTATTGGATTTTTTTCAATTGACCTAATCCTTCCAGCCACACTATGGCCCTGGGGTCGACTCAGCCCTAACAGAAATGAGTACCAGGAATATTCTTGGAATGTTCTTGGGGGTAAAGGGCGGCCAGCATGTAGGACTGACAGCCTTGCTGCCATCTATGAGCCAGTTGCCTAGAAAATGTGGGAACCTCAACATCTCACAACTCTATGGGTCTCCATGGCCGGTTACAGGAATGCCTTTACTTTTTTTTTTTTCTTTTTCTTTCTTTCTTGGCTTGCCATTCAGTGTAGAACCCTCTTCTTGTCTGCTGTCTAAAACATAAAAATTAGAATATACAAAACTATGCATATGAAACTTGGTCTCTGACATTAAGGGAAGAACATAGACTGAGGGTGTTCGAGAACAGGGTGCTGAGGAGAGTATTTGGACCGAAGAGAGATGAAGTGACAGGAGGTTGGAGAAAACTGCATAATGAGGAGCTTCATAACTTCTACACTTAATTTAGTTAGTTCAGTGGAATGTTAGGAAGCTAATTAACCATTAGAAGAAGGTGATTCCTTTATAAATGAATCTCTGATGTCAAGAGAAACATTTTAGATATGTTGAATTAAAAATATCTTCATGAAATAACAAGATTCATAGATTCAGGGTTGTGGAGTTTATGAGAGTGAGCCGCCCTTCTCCTCCTCGAGGGTTACGTAAGGAAGCGAGAGGAGGGGAGGCCACGGGAACAGCTTCCTCATGGACATGGGGTTACAGGCCTCCCAAGGTTGGTGCAGGGATCTCAAGAAAAGATGCCTTGGGATCAGCTGGTTAATGTGGGAATGCAAATCCAGACAGGAATCAGGCAGTTCATTACTAGTCAGACTGACGGAATGATGTTATCAGTAAGCACAGGTCACACAAGTTGGTAACAAAATATATATATATATTATAATGTAATGAAAAGATATGCCATTTGGCATTAGAAAAGTAACATAATACAAACAAAAGATTAGCACACCCTGTGCCCAAAGAAATGCCACACTCATGAAACAAAATTACTGGTCGCACATGCAATGCAAAAATGCAGTCATTTACCTATAGGTAAAAATTAAGTATATAAACCAAATCATATTACCTCGCACAAGCCAAATACCTTTCTGCTATAGATGCGAGGGCTCAGTCCTCATGGTGCCATGCCATACAGTAATGTAGAACATTCAAGAAAACCGAACAGAATTTTGCAGTGCAGGGACAAACTGTTCCACCCAGTGGTCACCCAGGAAAAGAGAGCGAGCAATCCCGAACATTCACTAACGTAGGGAAGAGAAACAAGGAGCGGGGGAAGCACGTGACATGTACGTCAGCATAGAACATATAAGGGAAGAAGGGAACACTCGCCAAGGGGGAGGGCAAAGATTTTAATCAACAGAACCGTGAAACAGTTCAGGATCTCCCCCTCTCCCTAATCACAAGAAAACATAAATCCATACGACCGGCAACTCAGGTAGTTTGGCTCAAAATCTGGACACAATAACTCCAAGGGGCTTGCTTCTTCTAGCAACAAACAGCGGGATCCACCAGAAAACACACAGTCTGTTTCTGCGCACTACTGTGCAACAATCACTGGGAGCGAGACCTCTCAGAGACGCCACCTTCTTGGAGAACCGCTGAATCAATCAGTCCATATCTCCAGCGTCACCATCACTTTCAGTCCCGGCACGTGCTCCACGAAAGCTGGAGAAGGCACACAACTTCGGGCCATGAACCAACAGCCCCTACCAAGTTGCTAAAATCCAGAGCTGCTACTGATGAGACGTAATACCCTCCATCTCCCTTGGGCCCTAGGGTAACGGAGGCGAAGTAGGCACAGTCATAGAAACTGCATTGTCAGCAAGGCAATATGGAGAGGACGAAGGAACAAAATAATTAGTATACAAAAATAGCAGAAGAGACAACCGCATAGCACAGTCTCCATGGGAGAATATTACAAAGAATTTATACAGTATTGCAAAATAGCAACAAGGGCAGATGCCCTAATCACCAGTGAAATACCTTTTCAGTTGCGAAACATGAGCTTTTCTGACTAACATGCCAGTATCAGGATTTGCCAGTTGTAAAGTGACCTTCATCAGAAATTTGGCAGCAACCAATGGGTTAGACCACTTATTTTCTATCTTAGCAGAACGCTTGAAGACCTTCGAGCTCTGAGGGTGAAGTTTCACAAGGACCAAATCTCCTACCTTGAGCACTACCTCACTCCTCAGTACATTATACCTCCTGGCAGCCCTGTCTCTGGCCTTTTTCAAATTAGCCAAGGCCCGTTCCCAAAACGCCAAATCATGCGGCACAGGAGAGAAGTCAAGCATAGGAAGGTAGACCTACAGGAAAAAGGACTGAAGCCTACTTTGCAATGAGATGGGCCTTTAATCACACAGCCTGGCCAGTCAGCCATGCAAATAGTCCGATTCTCATCTAACAAAGGAAAATGATGAACCCGAATCCAAGATGGCTGGCTTACAATAATCTTTTCATGGGTAACACAACCCAAGGATTATAACGAGCAACCCTTAAAGGAGAGATTTGACACTGAGGCTGTTTACTCTCTGGCACTCGGACCTTGGCAGCCTCTTCACTGCCGAGTGCCTCCTACATTTCCATGGTTCCTTGCAACAGAGGTCCTAAAGGACGGACGTTCCTTCCTAATGTGTCCTTTTCCAGAACACTTCCAGCATCTCACAGCCCGACTAACAGACGGGGAAGTCCCCTCCTGCCATACTCACAGTACGCAGGACACATCTCCCCTGCTGAAAACTTCTGATAGAAGCATTTTTTGTAGAAAGTTCTCTCTGATCATCAATAGCCCAACAAACAACAGAACCATGAAACACTGTTCAAGATGATTCGTGTAATGCGCAGAGGCGTTCTTGAAGTGTTGTGAGATAGTTCTGTTTCATTTTGAAGCTTTATGGGAAAATAAAATAAGAATGTCTGTGTGGAGAAAAATATAAACATTCCTCCAAAAAATGCAGCTGATGTCAACATGTATATAAATCAGTAGCATAGAGTGTCTTCTCTCGAGCCATGAAACCAGCTTCTAAATAGGTCTGATATCAGTCAGCAAAGATATGGCAGCAGAGACGTAACCATAATCAGCACTCCATTAGAAAATTAGAGGTACTGTTTCAGATTCAGTAGCACATCTAAATATTTCAAAACCGGTGTCTCCCATATATGTGCACAGACATCACACATCACTGTTGGGAAGGCATAACCCTTCAGAATTCTCGGTCTGATGACTCATTTGTTATAATGTACCACTCTGCACAACAAACTGAGTATGACATAAGCTTCTCAGAAATTAGAAATTAGAGATCAGGGTATAATTATATACGAACTGAAAGCTCAGAGTCTTGTCTTTAAGTGTAAAGCAACAGGTTTATGATATCTGTGAAACTCTTAGTGGAAGAGTGGTTTCTACAAACCGCTGCACGGGTAGGTACGGATCACGGAGACCAGCATTGAAGGGCCAAACTTTTTCTTGTTGAGATGCCAAAAAGTAGCTGTCTCATTATCATAAACAGAAAAATTATTTGCTGTGTATTTATTAACATTAGAATGCCTCTTCATTGTTTCCAGTGCTGCCCCCCGTGCTGGTGCCTCGCCATAGTGAATTTGCACCCGGTCACTCGTTGCTGCCATTCCAGCAACTGCCTGAGCCTGCAATGCCACACAATGTTTCCTATTCAGCAGGAGGCTTCACAAATGGAGGTCCTGGTAGCCATCCTCATCTCAGTCCGAGTCCAAATTCACCATTAAGCAGTGTTCCAAGCCCTGGAAGCACCCACTCCAACCCTCAAAGCCCATATGGGAGCAATGGGCTACCAGGTATGCACATTGAAAAGAGAAGAGACCAGATGTTACATATTACTAACTCGTCATTGTCTCATATTTAACACATACAAGTCTTTCAGTATCGTGCAGTAACCCTTTCACAGTTGAATAAATAGGTTGTCCAGAAAGTAAAGACTGCTTTATTTTACATCATTACTGCAGACCTTATATCATTTTTCTACATAATCTCCATGAAGATTCAGAGTATTGTGTGATGAGCTGTTCATGCCTGCATCATAGAAATCTGCCGCCAGTCCAATGACCAGTGTTAAACTGTCATCTTCAATTTTTCATCAATACCCACTCAGGTGCCACCCAAAAACTGCTTCAATTGTGTGAACAAGTGTAAATCATACCTTCCCCATACACTGCATGCAATAAGTTGACCTTAAATTTCAATTGGACGAACATTTGCACTTTCGGAACTGAATTACAGCTTGCACTTCACAATGGGCAGGAATCTTTGTTTACTTACTCATTTTTAACTATTACAGAAAATTGCAAAAGGTAGAATCAGCATGTCATTCAGTTGGCTTGTTAATAAAAGACTGTTGAGGCCCATTAACCTTGATATGGTGCAATTCATTGACCTGCACAAGTGCTGTGCTCAAACAGTCTTTACTTTCTGGCGGACCCTTGTATTTATGTGTTGTGGCAATCCTGTCAGGTCAAGTAGTTGCACAATATGAGAAAATCATCATCATCTTGAATGGATTTAGTGGTACTTCTGATGAGAGCTGTAAGAGAAAGTAATTGCTATGGGTTTTTTTTTTTCTTTTTTCTTTTTAATAATATGCATAGGAAACAAATGGTAAATTTGAAAACATTGCATGAGAAACTTGCACTGCAACCTGTTAGGAGCAGTTAGCGAAAGTACGGATATTTGCATTGTGCCTTTGACAAGGTTAATCTGTTCTTATCCTTGTACATGCCTGCAAGAGGTATTCATTTGAATCAAGAATTCATTTGCAAAGATTAACTGTGTAGGTTTGTGTGTGTATGTGCATGCACGTGTGCACACATGCTGCTGTCCAGAGTTAAACATAATAAGAATACTGCTTCGTCTAGTGTAGGAGCTCTGAGATCTTTCTCCATTTACTGTGCTGTTAGATCTTAGGAACAGAAAAAATATTCTGTACCAGATTTCATGAATTTTGGTTTGTTGGTTGTGATTGTAATATTCTGGCCTTGTGGAACAGATGCTGTGTTAGTTGAATGGGGCACTAACCCAGGATTGAACTCATGGTGCACCCTTCTTTAAAAAGAACACTAATGTAAAGTACAGAGAGGTTAGTCCACACCTATCTGCCCTTTTTTATTGCTAGTGGGGTGAGACTAAGTCCCTTGTACTGGGGCCACTTCTGGCCTATTGTACCAGCCCCAGATGATAGGTGAGGGTGATTGTGGAGCAGTTGGTGGAATGAAGATTGGCAGGGGAGACTGAAGTGCTGGGAGAAAACCTGCCCCAGCGCCACTTTGTCCACCACAAATCTCACTTGACCAGACCCGGGATTGAACCCAGGCCACCGCGATGGGAAGCCAGCAACTAACCGTTTGAGCTATGGTGCGGCCTTTACCTATCTGCATAATAGAGTTTACTTTCTTCAGGTCTGCTTTATTTAACCTGTATTGTCTTTTTGATTATGAACACTCTTCTTTTGTCACATATGCCAGTTTTTTTATCGTTAGAAACTTGTCTTCGTGAGTATAAGAAGTGTGCTAAGTACTTGGATTGAGTTATCTGTGCAGCAGACATTGAAGCATTGCAAATGGGCAAGTCACATATTATTTTTCAAGTCTGAATGTTCAGAGTTGAATCCAAACACTAAACATATATACATTTGATACACATGTGTCTGTAGCTTGGAAGTTATGGGCAGGCATAAGCTTATTTTCATGGACTAAATATCATGCCATTATTTAGTTTCTTTCACATTTGGACTTTACACCAGTATCTGAAGTATTAGTAAAACCAAAGTTCTAAACCCTCCAAATTCAGTAAAGGTGATTTTCATCATTTGTAATCGTGTGCTGTTTTCAACCACCTGGCCTTTTCCTGTGTCTAAGGTGTTGAGTGGGCTAAAAAATTATAACATTGTTCAGATGTATGTGGCAAACTGTTGCAGTTAATTAAAGTGATTAATGTGTGAATTAACACACTCCATTGTAATTTCTTACGAATGCTAAACTGCGGACTCTTACAGCCATATGAACTTCCATACCAATAAAAGATGCACTGAATGGTTTCATGCAACTGCTATTTATCCAGTAACCCCCAACCTTAAGGTTTTCGTGCAAATAAATTGGGGTGCCCAAGCTAAACCCTGAGAAGCACATAAATTGAGACTGATTGTCTGAGGGGGAGGTAAAGGTAAAGTAAAGTTATCTGTTTGCTTAGTTAATAAACATCATCCCATGAAGTCATGGGAGGGAGTGGAGATGTAGCTCCACCCTTCTTGATCTCAGCACTGAATGGAGGTGAGTGTTCAGCTTCATGCCTTGGCCACTCTGCTCCCATGGAAAAGGATGAATGGGCCCCAGATCCAGTCTGGTTACTGTGGAGAAGAGAAAAGGATTCCCTACCCCTGCTGGGAATCGAACTCTGGACATCCAGCCCATAGCCCTCCGCTATACCAAATTAACTATCGACTTAGGGGCAGGTACAATACAAAACTATTATTTTGGGCTTTGTCCCTCATCCAAGTTTATTACAACTACTACATTTCAGAAGTTGATTCTGTTTCTGTCTGTGTGAAAGTTTTTCTCCCTAGGGGCCAGCACAGTAGGGGCTCTTTTGTCTGTTGTTCGCTTGAAGACAGAAATAGAACCAGTTTCTGAAACATGGTTAATGAACTTCGATAATGAACAAAATTTAGAATAATAGTTGTAAACAGTGTTTCATGCCATTGCAAGAAGCTTTAAACTGACTTTAAATAAAGAACAACCTGTCACTGAAAATGACAACAGGAGTGAGATATTGCCTATTGCCAGTTGTGTGTCATGGCCACTGTATTGATTGTGCAGAGATTTCCTGTTAATTGCATGTGTGTTGTGCTTAGTGGAATGTTACCTAAGTGCTGAGATGAATCCTATGTGTGTGCATTGTCTTTCAGAAACTCCTCCCCCTGCATACAGTCCCCCTGAGGACAGTCAGCAGGGCCAGTCTGCAAGCTTGACAGATCCATCAGCGATGGACACATCCAGCAGCATAATGCCGGAGGTCGCTCCTGTGTCTTACCAGGTAATCATGACCAAATTTTGTGTTCTATTGAACAGATAATGCTTGCAACACTTATCCATAATCAGCAAATGAATGTTAGTGATAAACTGAAAATTATTCTAGGCTGTATGTTCTACAAGTTCCTGTTTCTCCTTACAAAAACCAAACAAGACATTTTTTACCTTTTTGATGCTGGGCCCATATTATTATGTGTGCAACCTCTAACCAGTCAAGTGGTTCTTTTCCCTTCTTGAGAAGCTGCCAGTTGTGCATCTTCTCAAGAAATTTCCAGCATTTTATGGAACTCTTAAAAGTTCATTACCATGTTCATAAGAGACCTGCCCACTGGTCTCTATCCTAAGTCAGATTAATGCAGTCCATACTACCTTGTCCTGTCTGTCTTAAGATCCATATTAATATTATCCACCCACCTACATGCATATTAGTCTTCATATTAGTCTCTTTTCTTTTGGCTTTCCCATCAATATTCTATATACATTCTTCTTCCCTTCTCCACTGCTGCAGATAATCGAGCGTTCACTGTAAACTCTTTAACAGTTGTCCACCGAATTACTTTCGCTTGTTTTGTTGATCAAGCCCAGTCACATACCTGTCTGTATTTCAGGAACCTCTCTATTGGGCTGACATCGCATACTATGAGCTCAACTGCAGAGTAGGCGAGGTGTTCCACTGTCAGACAAATGTCATCATAATAGATGGCTTTACAAACCCTTGCAACAACTCGGACCGATTTTGCCTGGGACAGTTGTCCAATGTAAATCGCAACTCAACCATTGAGAATACGCGCAGGCACATAGGGAAAGGTAAGAAGGTTGAGTGACTCAGTCACATTGAATGGGAATCATTGGTGGAGTGTGGCTTGCATTTCATGATGTTATATTTTTGTGAGTAGAAAGTCTGCAAAATTGAATGGACCTTCAGTGGTCATTTTCAGTAATTATGAAATGTTCTGTGTAACAGTTAACGCAAGTTTCGCAGCCCATGATGCTTGTAATTCATCTTATGTTAACATTTGAAACTGTGTACACGATCCATATAGGGGTCCTTCCATGTGAAGTCATCCAGATAGGTCGCTTGACCATTTTTAAAAAAATGGTATTTTTTACACTTATTTCTACATATTTTCAAACTTCAAAAAATTTGTAAAAAAAATAATGCTCTCAGTTCTCCCGGTATGGTCGTTTTTATAATGCAGAAAACACGTTTCTGGCTGAAATGGAGGTTTGTGTTATCTTCTATATCTTGATAACTGTTGATGCTAGTTTCTCCAATAAAAAAAACCAATTTGTTCACAAGAGCCTGCCACTGGTCCCTATCCTTATCCACACCCTTGTACTCTTTTCTTATAACACCCTTTAAATATTATCCCATGAGGTTTGTGAATGAAAGTCTTGTCTTCAGTTCTGATTCTCCCATGTGTGCTAATGCCCCACCAGGGTCACTGGGCTTCATTTTGATCATTCTGATATTGTCTGGTGAAGAGTAAGAGGCTTGTTAGATTAATGATAAAATTGAGGAGTTGTCTGATTATATGCTGATGTCAGTGATTCCTCTAAGTTTCTTCCCTTTGAAAGTTCACCGATCACTTTTTGCCATCTGAAAACAGCTTGTATTGATTATTATATTATGTTTCTCCGTTTTTATATTTAGGTGTTCAGCTCTTTTACATTGGTGGGGAAGTATATGCCCAGAACAAATCAGACAGTGCAATTTTTGTGCAGTCTCGAAACTGTAACCATCACCATGGTTTTCATCCAAGTACTGTTTGTAAAATTCCTCCTGGATGTTCACTCAAGATCTTCAACAACCAGGAATTTGCACAACTCCTCTCCCAGAGTGTGAACCATGGTTTTGAGGCTGTCTACGAACTTACAAAGATGTGCACCATACGGTAAGTGGCAAAACAGTTGATGCTCAGGTTTGAGGATTGTTTAATCCATGTGGCATTTGTAATGATTGCTTCCAGTCCAAGACATTCCTCAAACATTCATTCTTCACTTACTTGCCAGTCTTTATACAGATTATATTAGGTTGATGACCAACACTCACACATACCTACATGCATACACATGTGTGTGCTCACGTACACACATGCACACACAGTGGATTGCTTTGAAGAATTTTCCAGGGGACCAAGAAGTATGTATAAATCTCTTAAGAAGGAAGACATCATGAGAGGGTAGTCTTCAGAATTTTGTAGAAAACAAATGGAATAAACATTATATTTTTACATTAAGTAAGTAGCTAAATACACAGGCTTTCACATGTGCTACCTGCTTTTGCTGTCATAAGTCTGCTCTGAATTATTATTATTATTATTTTTTTTTAACATTTCTAGTGTCATTTTGCTTGTCTTCCAGTGAAATTTGAAGTAAAATTTTCCAGTTCCCAGAGGTGCCTGAGAACTGACTCTGGCAAGTCATGAATCCCACTAAGTGGTTCTGGTGCATGCTTCTCCGGAAACAGCAGTATTTCCGGCCTGTAGTTGCTATTTTCCTATCTAAACATGTTAGGCACTTCATGAACAGTGAATAAGTTATCCATGTTATGCCTGTGTACATGGCAGGAACTACACATGCTTGAAGCACCTTGGCTTGTTTGACTTTCCAGTTACTGGTGGTGGCATCTTTTTAGATCCAGCTATAGCTATATTTGCAAGCACATTAACTATACCTTCACTCATTTTTCCCCCATGACACCTTTCATCTCTGAGAACATGTGTTTTGTATGCGAGTAGGCTGAAGAACAACCTGCACTCATCTGCAGTAAATATATCCTTTGGATAGAATACATTCAGAAATGATGGAAGCACTCTCAACTTTCAGGCACCTTTTTCTTCAGTTACACTTTTGGATTGCCCACTCACAGTTCTGTAGCAAAGCCCTGCATTTTTCTGAAGTGATCAAATTATCCATTTGAAGTTAGGAATTCAGTGTTTTGTTTCAAGGCTGTTTCTTCAGTCTTGTGTCTCAACATTGAACCTTGGATTGGTATATATTATGACATAAAAACCAGAAGAGGCATATAGATGAGAAGAGTCGGTCATGAGTTGAGAGTCCACAGTTGCGGACCAGTTGTATGATGATAGAGAGCTGGCAACAACATAATCAGAGGGCATTGTTGGGATCCATTACTAAGCAATGACTAGTCAAGAAATGAGATTTAGCATGTGCTGTAGTGAGAAGTAGAGTGCACGAAAGTGTGTTATAATTACTTGTTATGATTTTAAAATGTTCAGTAAATGCAATTACCAATTCACACCCCATGTCTAGTCACTGTCACATGACGCTGTATATAGATGTGTGCTACTTCAAGGTGTTAACGAAATTCGGTGGCCACGGCTCTTGAAGTAGAGTGTTTGAATGCAACTGGAATCCTCACTTCCAGTCTCCTTGTTCTAGTTACATGAGTATTCTTCCTTCTTGGAAAGTTTAACTACTATACAGGGTGATTCACGAAGTTTTACCCCGACTTAGGGAGGGCATTCCTGGGGTAATTTGGAAGAAAAATTTTAATATACTAATGATATCCAACTCATAATTAAAGAGATACAGTAATTTGAAAACTGGTGAAAAATCTTTTTTCTTCGAATTTCAGTCGAAACAAATTAGAAATTCAATACAAACACTTTTTAAATCGTTAATGTTTTAGGAAAGAAGCATTCTAAAACAATTTTTTTTTAATTTTTTAATTTTCAATTGCGCAACATTTTTCATCAATTTTATGTCACAAAATTACATTATTTTCAGCATCCCATTCTGTAAACATACCAGTGGTTGCATATCACACCCTTCTATCAATCTGTTTCCTTTAAACTCTAGTGCTTTAGAAGACGACTGGATTTACATAAGATTTTAAAAAATGTCCCCCTGCACGTCAACACAATGCGTCACATGCGTAGGAACCACGCTCGTAGCATTTCGTAGTTCCACACATTTGTTCCTTATTGTCATCGCCGCATCCAGAATACATTCAAGGAATGCTTCACGTGTTTGTACCTTTACCTGGTACACAATGTCCTTCATCCAGCCCCAAATTCAATAATCTAACGGCGTTAGATCTGGCGACCTGGGAGGCCAGGCGTTACAGCCTCCGCGACGAATCCACCACCGTGGGAAATGCTGATCCAAGTGAGCTGCTACTGCACAGGAGAAGTGAGGAGGCACCCCATCATGCTGAAAGTACATCCAGCATCTTGTTGCCAGAGGAACATCTTCAAGTAATTGTGGTAATTCTTCTTCTAAGAAGTAGAGGTAAATCTCGCCAGTTAAGCAGCCAGGAAAAATGAACAGCCTGATTAGCTGATCATACAGAACACCACACCAGACATTGACACTGAATCGGTGTTGAAAATTCGATTCTTTCGTGGCACAGGGATTGTTGTCTGCCCAAACATGTAAGTTGTGATTGTTGTTTACCCCATCCCGTGTAAACTGTGCCTCATTGCAGAACATTATCAGGTGGTACAACTGCCGATTTCCATTTAACCAGTTGCAGAACTGCAGATGAAGAGCATGGTCTCCTGGTTGTAGGTGTTGTACTTGCTGAAAATGACAAGGATGCAGCCCATTCTCATGAAAAGTCCTCCATGCCATGGACTGAGAGACACCAAACCGCCGAGCTAGACATCTTGTACTGGCACGCGGACTGCACTCTACAGCATCGAGAATGTTTTCTTCTTCGCACAGTTCATGTTGAGGATTTCGTTTGTATTGTGTACGAACCCTGGGGAGAGAAACAGTTTGTCTTAATGTGTTGAACGTACTGCTAATGGATTTAGGATTAGGATAACGCCGGTGATATTCAGCAGCAGCGGCTGTCGCATTTCCATCACATACACCCAAAACAAACACCATATTGGCGTATTCCTTAGTGAAAAGTGTGTATGGCATCTTAACTTCACAAAGTCACCAACACAGTGTCCTGTTTACTACTGGGTCGCGCAACATTCCAGCCGGTCTGCCTTATCTGCTGACACAGCTGACTGGAACACAAGGTCACCCAGGAGGGAAGCATAGCGCTGCATTCACAATGATGTGTTTTGAAAATCTATTGTTACTCCATAACTATTGAAAATCAACCACAAGTTTGTAAGGAAATTTTGCAGGAAATAACCCCAAGAATATGTACCATAAGCCGGGGTAAAACTTTGTGAATCACCCTGTATATTGTGGAACTGGCAAGGAGGGCAAACATATCAGGTGCTAAGAATGGGTACTTTTCTTGTTTTAATGGAAATGTTGGCTCAGACTGCTGTGTATTCTGCAATGGGTTCTGACTCCAGGATATATTTCAGGATGTCGTTTGTGAAGGGCTGGGGAGCAGAGTATCACCGGCAGGATGTGACTAGCACCCCATGTTGGGTGGAGATACACCTGAATGGACCTCTACAGTGGTTGGACAAAGTTCTGGTGCAGATGGGGTCACCAATTAATGCCATTTCCTCTGTGTCTTGAGTGGTGTTGTGGCAGACATCACACAATGTAGTCTTCAAGCCACAGTGTTGTTGTGCATGGTTTGAGGAAGAGTGGCATATGGTTTCTTGTTGGGTGCTACAGATTGGAACACTGTGGAATGCTTGAGTCTGATGGAACTTGAGGATTAAGGTTAAGTTTGTGTACAGATATGTAGCTGTTCCACAAGATGAAGGGAATGTACTGACTGATGGAACTGCTTCTATAATAAATACATCTGCAATATGCTGCAGATTTTATGCCAAGAATGTTAATTGAGCTGAAATTAGAAACTATAGAAAAGTCTATAGATCCATTGCAGCCATTTGGAGGATACTTTCTCCATCCAATCAGAATGTCACTTTGGTCACAACAAGAGTAACCTTGATCTCTGCAATGAAAATGCAAAGGAAAATATTGTAGTGTGATGTCTGTGTACTGTATTGTGTTGTCATTTGCATCTAGATATTTAATGTGCAAATCTTTTTCTCAATTTATTTGTGCTTGGTGCTGTGTATGTGTGTGGCTGCTCTTAATGACCTGGTTTCAGACTGTAAATGAGTGAATGTGTGAATGAGGGAGAACACTTGCTTTCTGATGACATATAAACACTACTTATATTGTAGTTAATTAAATGGAGCACAGGCCTTATCAGTAAAAAGTAATTATTACAGTGGCTCTGTTCGAGCTCTTATATAGCTTGTGTATAATTATATAATGCAGTTGTTCCTAAGGTCACAAGATTCTTTTATTTCTTGTTATTTAGCATTGTCCTGCTACAGGGATGTGTGTTTGAGAGTTTTTAATATTTGCTCTGATTATCCGTCTGATAATGCAGATCCCCACAGTTACTTCCAGTTGGTCTCCTCAAATTTAGATGAGTTACTTGCTTCAAACTGTGTGATAGATTGCTAGTTTTCTGTTTGGAAGTTGTGGTGATGTGTAGTGTTGGAGGATGCAGCCATAAATACAGTGAAACATTTAAGATGTTTTTGGAAAAACATAACGCACCAGTCTTATTAAGCAGAGAAATTTTTTTGCATAAGTAATTTTGAAACGAATTACTGAACTACTATTGAAAATAACTGCCAAATGACTTTGTTTCATCAAGACTCTTCAAATTGTGATATGAATTTTAATTCATCATTGTATGGTGTTAAACGCATTTCATTCACATAATTATGTAACAGCATTTGTGCTTGGTATTGTTATCATGGTGCATGCAGGGCATTCAACAAGTGTAGCACCACATCTTATCAGTACAGATACCGTTAGCATTGAGTTGTGATTTGACTGCTAGAAAGAGGTTTAGATACCAACGTGAATCATGACAAGATGGAATACTTGCATCCTTTGTACTGTGATCCCTGGAGTAGACATGTTCTTATGTATAATGATTTTGCATTTGAAAATATAAAGGGGTGAGTAAGGATTTACAATGTCCAGATAGATCTTTGTATGAAAAATATGTTAAATTAATGAATTGTTAGTAGTGTGTGGTGTTTGTTTCATACTTGTTAGGGCGAGAACCTTTCATATCGGAAACTTGTTAAAACAGCCAAATATACATAAATCATGTGCAGACACTTTGGTATATAATTCTTCTGTCTTATAGAGAAAAATTCGAACCACTAATGTCTAAAAATCCTTTTCACTGTATTTGTGTCTCTCTTAGTTTTTGTTGCAATTTGTATTATTTCTCATCTAAGAATGGTCTGTTCACATTGCTCCAAGGATATGGAAGTCTTGATTGCTGGTTTATGAGGAGAAAGTACAAACAGAAAAACTACTGAGCCTTTCATATATGTGGAGCATGGTAGTCATTCTTTGTTTTCCCTTTTAAAGCAACATATATATAGTGTTCACAGTTAGATAAATTAGTTACAAAGTTAATTTTATACAAATCACTGTTAAAATTATATAAGTGCCTGTGATTCTTGGCACCAAATTAAGTGTTCAATTAACAGCTTTTTATACTCATTGAACAGATGGTTAAATATTTTCAGACTCTGATGTTTTTTGTGCTTTTGTGTTTGCTAGACTGACTGCACAGAAATATTTGCGCATAGAAATGTCATGTCCTTTTCAAAGAATGACAGCAATTATGTTTGTGGTGCCTTTCTGTTAAGTAAACATGGTCCATTTTGAGTGCTCTTATCAGTAGTGATAGTGCGTGCGAGAACAAGATATAATGACAAAAAATTAAAAGTTTGAAAACATTTCCAGAAAGGTTGTGTGACTTGTGGGCCAGCAGCCCACTCTTGTTAGAGCTGCAGCTGGCTCTGTTCTGTCTACCATTCCACTTCCAACATTCATTATCAGTGTCATCTACGGTTTTTTAAAGAAAGTAATAAAGTATGAATGATTGTGCACCTTGTCATGTGAAATGCATACTGAGCTTTCATTTTAAGGGGAATGAGGAGGGGAATTGCTATTTAGTTTGCATATCAACCCTAGAAGTTGTGGCTTTATAAGTCCTACAGGGCCAAGCTCCCTTTTCTGATTGTTAGAGCTGCTGCAAAGTGTTAAACTGCTGTAGGTAAGGAGTTCCTTCAGCATGTTTCTTGGCTAAAGCACAGATGAAATGCCAACATGTGATACATCGTCAGTACAGCAATTATTGTGTCTGAACGTTGACATTTTGACAGGTTAAAGTGATATGGGAGGGGAGGCTTTCCTTACCCTTGTGTGATAATTCTTTTGAATGTTACTTACAGTTGCCATTTATATAGCTTGAGCCTTGTGTTCTTTCTTTATTCATTTCACTCTTTCCAGAATTTCTTATCTGTAATGGAATATTTTGGACAGTTAATGCAGAGCAGCTGTTTGTGAATCGGCGGTCTGAAGTTGACTGTCCACCTCTGGTATCAGGGTTTACCTGCAGCTCTGCTCTGCTCTGCATTGTCACAACTTGGTGTTCAAGCACAGAGGCAACTTTGCATGTATTTGTGCCATGTCATTTTAAAGTACTGTCCATTTTGAGAGTCCAAATATGCTAAAACGTTTGCTGCAAAGTCCCAGTTTTCAGTATTCTTTGTGAAGATTGTAAAACCAATTTAGGAACTTCTATGTGTAGTGTAATATGTCCATTACTTTTATAGCAACTGAAGGTTTTTGAGTTTACATGTTGGTATCCATCAGACTTGGCCACTTACATCCAGTAACAGAGTTTTAGGACTGATCAGTCTGCTAGCAATGAAAAGTGGTCCAGAATTAACTTGTGCAGGAACTGTACACACAGAGAAGATGAAGAATTTCTATCATTGCAGGGTGAAATTGAAACCAGCAGAACTTGCCACTTTAGTAAGGACAAATCCAACAAAATATTTAATATAAATAGTAAGGAACATTAAAGTTTTATATGTGTATGTGTGTGTCTGTGTGCACACAAGAACTCATTCCTGCAATGCAGTACTGATGTTAAAGGTTAGTTCATACATGAATAGACCCATTGAATGTTACTATGAGGGTAAGTCAATAAGTAAGTTACAAATGGATATAGAACTTAAACAAATAAGAGTAATGGTTTGAAAAATGCTTTTATTTCTCAACATAATCTCCCTGTACAGTGAGGCACTTGTCCCATCGTTTCACAGGCCCCTGAAAACCAGCAGCATAAAATTTTGGGGCTGCTGTCAGAACCAGGTGGTAACTTCCCGTTCTACAGCTTCATCGTTGGGAAAATGTTCAGCCGAAAGATGATGTTTTAGAGGGCCGAACAAATGAAAGTCGCTTGGAGCAAGGTCGGGGCCATATGGAGGATGCTCGAGGACTTCCCACTTGAAATTTTGCAGCATCTTATTTGTCTTGTTGGCAGTATGGGGATGCACGTTGTCGTGCAAGAGCAACACACCTTTGGTGAGGAGTCCTGGTCGCTTCCATTGAATGGGCTTATGAAGTTTTCTGAGGATGTTACAGCAGGAGTAGCATTTACAGTTTGTCCTTGAGGCTGGAATGCAGTGAGCAGTATGCCTTTGTGATCCCAGAAGACTGTGAGCATCACTTTCCTGGAGGATGGTGTCACCTTAAACTTTTTTTTCCTTTTTGGCACGAGAGAGAGGATGTTTCCACTGCATTGATGCACGCTTTGTCTGGTAATGGTGAACCCAAAACTCATCACCTGTGACAATTTGGGTTAGGATATCGTGTCCTTCATCGTGGTAGCGATTGAGATGCTGTAATGCCAGATCCATTCTTTGCATTTTGTGTTGTGGGGTCAGCATGCGCGGCACCCATCGTGCACAGACATTGTGAAAACATAACCTGTCATTCATTATGAGGTACGTCATGCCGTGTGAACAACCAGTAGGCTATAGTGTCTATAGTTACCCTTCTTTGTGTTCGGATTAAGTCTTCAACCCGTTGCACATTCGCCTCTGTGGCAATCTCCGTTGGCCGGCCGACGCGGTGTTAGTCTTCGATACGTGTCCGCCCTTCAGGGAACTTCTGCACCCAATTGTAAACAGCTTAGCGTGACAGGCACTTCTTACCGTAGATGGGAAACTTTTTTATGAATATTCTTTGATTCCATACCTTCTGCCCACAAACATCGCACAACGGAGAGCTGTTCGAGGGTTGTACACTCACTCAGAGGCACCGCCATCTTGCAACTGAAAATTCGCTTTTGTAAAGATCGATTGTCTCGTGTCGAATATCATCAATTGCCACGGGACTAATGCTGCCATCTAATGGCGATAGCCTCAAGTGCCTCATTCAAACATGTAGTACCCCACATCAATTTGTAACTTAACATTTTTTTTTAAATTGGCGTAGTGAGGTGTGGAGTCCAACTGGGTCCACTCGTCACGGCGGCCACTGATTGCCCTATTGCAGTCTGCCACTGTCAATATGATGATGGAGAATTTCGTAGAATGAGGATCCCACTTGATCAGACCCCGGGATCGAACCTGGGCCACCGCGGTGGGAAGCCAGCGACTAACCGCTTGAGCTATGGCGCGGCCAATTTGTAACGTACTTTTGACTCACCTACGTATATGGTGAACTGTCAGATGCTTAATCATGACAGTCTGTGAAATGGATGAAGGTAGTATGTGTGTTCGTGCTTTAATGTGAGGACTTAAGTTTCACAGAACAACAGGTAAGATTATAATACTATGGAGTTAGTATCCGTAATATTTGCGTTTAGAACTATCGGATGGGAAGAGGAAAGGTTCTGGATTGAATTGTAGTAATCATTCCCCAAATTTACTGTGCTATTAACATCTTCACGAATGTAATTTCTATATGCCACTGCCCTTACAAATGTCTGAATTTTATCACATTTGCGAAAGATTTTTTATTTATTTTATGATTCTGCCCTTCAGTCTTATGATCTTGCAGAACAACCTCTTTTCCAGAGTCTAGGTTCTGTGTTACTCTTTATGGTATTTATTTTCTCGCCCAATAAATTAACGCTATCGATGTAAATCCGAATCCAAGCGTCCATTTAGAAACAGGCTCGCGCGCGCACATGAATGTAGACGCTAATGTTTCGTAGCGTTTCTTTTCAGTTCAGTTTCACTGAACCAACGAAATACACGGTTTTAATAACTTCATGCATGACCTAGACAACATGCCCTATTTGTTGTTATAGCTGTAATAATAAGGATAATGTGTACAATAGTCAGAGTAATCATTATTCTAGCTGAAGCAAGGCGCTTTCTGAACGTGCCTGTTTTCCTGGGACAGATGAAGGCGGCGTATTCAAACACTCCAGTATTGATTGGGTGGCATCGCGAGGTTGTGTGTTTGTGCGACGGCGCCAGACTTTGCCACGGGTGAAGGCTGACATTACCGTGCAGTTCTGGAAGGGTTGCAGGACAGTAGTTAATTCGTTATTACAATACTAGAAGCTCTTGCTGTGGTGGTGAACAATTCGCGGCGATTACAACGGTGTGTTTTGCTCTATCGTCAGTTGAAAATAAGACAAGATGATATGAATCAGATTCTGTCGTGCTCTCATCGGGTTTTCATCGCCGAGAAATGTGGATATCCTTCACTGAGCCATCCAAGAAAGTGTAACTTGAACATTGCGACTGGAGAAGCAACGAACGAGCTGTGGAGCGATGGCTAGGGTGAGTCCCGGTGTTTCTCATGTGTTACTGCAAAGTTTTGGTATTCTTGTGTCCACTGAATTGGAATTGCATCATTTTACAAGCACCGAGTATGGCTCTGAACCATTAAAAATTTGTTCAATGCTTGTGCGTAATAAGCTCGTGCAAGCAGTAAGAATTACCGCTTTCCTGGATGTAACCCATTATCTACTATTACGCTCTTGAAACTGGACAGAAAATTTACGTGTACAAAACTAGGCCCACTCTCACAGGATTTATCGAGAATTAACATGATCCGTTCGTCTGAAATTTGAAATACCTCCCAAATAAGAACTCCAACATAAAATTAGGGTCTTTTAAGCCTAATGCAGTAAAGCATTTTGTGACCGGTTACTCTTTTGTAAGTACAAATGATGTTTTGCATTTCAGTGATAATTTGAATCCACTGACTGAATACGAGTTTCCTGTCGTGCACCTTGGGATATCAAGGCCGTGGTCGGAATACATGAAATAAACAAGAAAAGAACGTGACTGTACTAGGGATTTAGTTAAACGGTCAACTGAAGCAACAAATTTTGCAGAGTTGCCGTCATCACGAAATTTATACGAACCGTATATCGACATGAACTGATGCAAGAATGAGTGTTGCATCTAACAGAATTCGCAAAGCTGCTTACTGCATCCCACAGAATGCAATTAAAATAAGAGAATAAAGAGCCGCATTATATTCATAAGTTTTCTGTCATTATTACAATGAGATAATTTACGCTACATTTATTGGGAACACGGTGGCCACGCTGTCTTAAGACATGAAGTGCCTTCTTCCGCTCAAGCACTGGGGTCGTGGGTTCGAGCCCCACTCAAAGTATGGACATTGTGTTTGTGCTGTTCTGTGAGTAGGTAGCGGCCTTGCGACTGGCTGATCCCCAGTCCAAGGAGTGGTACCGACTGCGTATATGATTACTACACTGTAAGACAGAGACCAAGGTGCACCATGGTTTATAGCGCCCCGCAGATAATTATTAGTGACTAGGAACCAGTATTTATAAAATTGTCATTCAGGTATTGTTCTATTGCGCAGTGCCTTCAATTTGCGTTTACAGAAGCGATTGCTTCTAATTTGTTTTACATAAGTAGGTAGTTCGCTGCAGCCTGCAATAATTGGTTCATTGTTGCATACAGCTGAATGCCAGGCGCACCCGAAGCCGGTTCTTGTATCATAATTTGTTATATACCTGTGTCCCCATATGGAAGAAATGAGCAGACTAGCCCGTAAAAGATTGCCTTTTTTTTATTGCTAGTGGGGCGGGACTAAGTCCCTTGTACTGCGGCCACTTCTGGCCTATTATACCAGCCCAAGATGATAGGTGAGGGTGATTGTGGAGCAGTTGGTGGAATGAAGATTGGCAGGGGAAACCTAAGTACTCGGAGAAAACCTGCCCCAGCGCCACTTTGTCCACCACAAATCCCACTTGACTAGATCCGGGATCGAACCATGGCCGCCGCGGTGGGAAGCCAGCGACTAACCGCTTGAGCTATGGCGCGGCCTCCAGTTTAGTTACTTTAGACCAGTGTTCCGCAACCTTTTTCTACTCGCGGCACACCATGAAGTATCCATGACTCAACATGGCACACCAAAATGTTATTCCCCTCAAAAACGCATGATATCAGACAATAGAAATACGTAACGTGATCAACTTATTACTATAATATTATTATATTGTTATTTTATTGTCATTAAACAGAAATCGACTTGTGCGTTTATTAAGAATTAATGAACTTTAATTCATTGTAGAGTGTAGACAGTACACCTCTATTACTATTAAAGTAAATACAGTAATTCTACTCATGCCTTCAATGTGATACTTGCGCCTGCGTAGCTGCACACAGGCGACTGATCGTGGTGGAATCGTTGACAACGCAAGTCTCATTTCTTCATCGATGGATTTGAGCCGCTCCCTCTTTGATGTCTCAATTTCAGTGAACGTCGAGAAGCCCAGTTCACACAAATATGTAGTTGAAAATGGCAATAACACATTAACTGCCATCTCGGAGATAGCCGGGTATTCACTCCTTATTGCCAACCAAAACGTATCCAAAGGCACTTCAAGAAGTATTAGTTTCAATGTTCTGTCTGCTTTTAAATCTGCGAGTTCCTCATGTATATTAATCGGAAGATGTTCTGAATTCGCAACGAATGGATGGCGAACCCAGTCGAAATCTTGTACACTCTCTCCAAAATTCTTATTGAATTTCTGCTGCAGCATTTCTAAATGTTCTTTAATTGGGTCCATCACCACTTTATTGCCGTCAGCAAGTGGCCATACAGTCGGGAACATCTCAGACGACCCATCTGTAATTCTCTGTATCCACAAATTCAGGTTATTTACAATTCCTTGTATCTTAGCCATATTAGAATATTTAGAATATTTTCGTTCCTGCCTTGCATTTTCTATTCAGCTCATTGAAGTGTACGAAAATATCGGAAAGATATGCCAACTTACATACCCATTCATCATCTGTAAATAAATCCGCGTACTCATGCCCCTCAACAGTCAAAAACGCACGTACCTCCTCATTATACTCGCGTTAACACTTTTCCTCATGATAACCACAGTAGTAGGGGTGTAGTGTGTTCTGATTCCATTTCCTGACACAAAACGGAAGAAAGCCGCGATTTGATGAGGTTCACGACTTTTACTACTTCGTCCAGCACAACTTTCAGAGAAGATGGCAAAGACTTGGCAACAATGGCTTCGCGGCGAATGAGACAATGATCGCATCGTATGTTAGGATTTACTTTGCGTACTTTAGTTCAAATCCTTTAACACGGCCTGTCATAGAAGCGGCTCCTTCTGTACAAACACTAACGCAATCCTTCCATTTTAATTCAATATGTAACACATATTCATTAGTGACACGAAATACTTCTTCACCGGTGGCTCGCTCCGGAAGTTCTTTGCAAAAAAAAAAAAAATTTGTTGCAATTACATCTCCATCGATGTATCGAATGTAAGCAATAAGTTGTGCGTGGCTGCTAATATCGGTGGACTCGTCGATGTAAAGCGAGAACTTCTGACTGATGTTGATTTTCTCCTTCATAATGGCTTCAGTACCACTGGACATGTCAATAAAATACAGGGAAACCCTTGCTAATCCCTTGCAGTTTTAGGGAAAAGCATGTACACAGAACATGCGGCAAGTATATCAAAGAAGCCGCGTAGATGCGAGAAAAATAAAAATAAAGCAATAATGAAACCTAAGATATAACAACAACTGTGAGTAGATAATTTACGTTTAATTTCTTAGAATACAACATTACTGTACATAAATAATCACGGCATGTAATAAAGAATAGACAAGCATCATCTTATTTAATCAGTGCAGTGGCTGAGAATAAAATACAAGCATATGAAACACGGTAACTGGGATAAAATAAAACGAATAAAATTCGACAATTAATTTCTTACAACAGGTAAAAGTTCGCGTCACACCTTTCACCTTGTGACGGCACACCAGTGTGCCGCGGAACACTGTTTTAGACAATCAATTAACTGTCTTATCATAAGGCTAATGTCACACGAGCGCTGAAAACAGCGGACGCGGCTCTTCCGTCGAAATCCGCGGACGTGAAGCAGGTTGCCACACGAGCGCTATATTCCACGTCTTCCACGTATTGCCAAGTCAGTCTTTGGGGAGGCTTCATGCTGCGAACACGGATTTTATTGACATTAGCCTGTAATACTCTGTAACAAATTTCCCCGAGCATTGGAGACGAGTGTTGATTTTCAAGATGACATTGTTAAAGGCTGCCGTGTATTGCATAACTTCGTTCGTGATCGCGATGGATTTCAGTTGGAAGATACTTTGAATGTTGTAGGATTTGAAGACACTGAATTGGAAATTGACACTGTTGGAAGTCGAGCAAATGTGCAGAGAATTCGAGATACCTTAGCTGATTATTTTGTTAGCAATATTGGGCAAGTACCTTGGCAGTACACAGCGACAGGAAAGAAAACGTTTACTGAACATTAATGCCTTAAAAGTAAAAATGGTATTTCGTATAATGTAATAAGTAGTATTTTGTGATATGTCGCCTGAAAGCCGGAATAATCTACTGCTAGGTAACAGCCAGATAAACACGCAGTCGCGAAAACATTCTGGTCAACACTCCGTTGCTAGAGAATGACTCAGCATTACTGGTTGCTAGGGAATCGATGTTTTTCTGTAGGTCAGATCCGAGTCTATATAAGAAGTCGACCATAAATTAATAAAAACAAGGTTCTCCGCACCATTGGCAATTTCCCAAGGCGCACACCGGTCCGCGATTTGCACATGGCATTTAAAATCCCGTACGTTTATGACTATATAACAAAATTATGCAGGAAACAAGCAGAAGTCATACAAAATCATGAAAATGAGAATGTTCGCAACATCGGACAAGGCGAAGCCCGACACACAAAGTATAAGAGGCTTAAACTTGGCGGCGGTCAGGCATACTACCGATCAAGTGACTAGACTACCGTGGTAGCGAATACTACTAGAAATATGGCATAGGAATGGGAAATAGGAATTAAGATTAAATTTGTAAATATATGTAAATACTGACAATGGACTTACTAACACAGACTATGACTGACAAATGACAGACCCGACCTCTCGTCAGAGAGGGCGCCCCAAATGAACAGGACAGTAACTTTCATATAAAGAAGAAAAAAAAATCTGGTCATGAGCCCCAGTCGGGGCTCGACACCAAGACAGACTGACTGACTGACCGTCAGTCGCAATGTGACTTTGACTTTGCCTAATAAAATCATTTTCTCCATTTCTATTTCCATTCTGACCTGAACAAAACAGCGTGATATTCTAACTTCCCGTCCGCTATTTATCGCGCCCGTGTGACAACCACCATAAACAAATGCATATCTCAGCGCGGACGGGTCACGTTGCGTCATGGGGGATCGCGGAGCTACATTCTTCGCGTCCGTGTCGCGGACAACGCCATTCTTCGCGTCCGTGCCGTGTGACTTCTCTCATATATTTGTATGCCTCCATGACATGCGCCAATATTCACGTACGTGAGACAGCGCTCGTGTGACATTAGCCTAAGTGTCCCAAATCTGACAGCCACGAATACAACCCCCCCCCCACCCCAGCCCCAGGGTACTGTAGCGCATGTTATTCTGCGTATCTCTTTGTTTTCAAATAAGTGACTTCATGGAGCAGAGCTCTTCTTGAGAAGCCGCCAGTTGTGAGCTAGTCAAGAACTTCCCAGCATTTTATGGAACCTTAAAGTTCAGAATCATATTCACAACAGCCCTCCAGTGGTCCCTATCCTAAGCCAGATCAATTCAGTCCATACCACCCCATCCTATCTCTCTAAGATCCATTTTAATATTATCCACCCACTTTCATCTTGGTCTTCCTAGTAGTCTCTTTCTTTCTTTCTGGCTTCCCAACCAAACTCATAAATGCATTCCTCTTCTCCCCATTCATGCTACATGCCTTTCCCATAATTATAAATTAGTGGCACTCAGATTTTGTTTTATATTGTTTAAGTCAGAGTGTGGCAAGGCCGCACCATAGCTCAAGTGGTTAGTCGCTGGCTTCCCACCGCGGCGGCCCGGGTTCGATCCCGGGTCTGGTCAAGTGGGATTTGTGGTGGACAAAGTGGCGCTGGGGAAGGGTTTCTCCGAGTACTTCGGTTTCCTCTGCCAATCTTCATTCCACCAATTGCTCCACAATCACCCTCACCTATCATCTGGGGCTGGTACAATAGGCCAGAAGTGGCCGCAGTACAGGGGACATGGTCCCACCCCACTAGCAATAAAAAATGTCAGAGAGTGGATTGTTTTTCGCCCAGACTGCTGTGGCACATGCTTCCCGGCTGAAGCTCCTCAAGCCATCAACCGTGCATACTTTTATACGGGGAATCAATGTTTCATTCTGACATACCATGTTTTCCAGATTGGTTGCTGCACGTTCGAATGAGTAAGAGAACGTTCCCACAAAAGCTATAACCGTTAGAAAACATCAGCTCCCGCAATCGCATGCTGGGAATCGGACGGTCCGAGGACATTTTATCTGTGTCGCGTACTGAATATAGAGGTGAGTCTGATGCCGAACTCTGTGTTCTGACAGTACGCAGACAAACCGAGCCCTTTGTTAGGCCTTGCCTCCTTTTTCAGTTTCATAACCCTAAACACAGTCGATAGGTGTTCTTGGGCGGAGGATCGGTCCGTCGGTAGGCTGCGTTTGCGTTTTGTGTGAAGTAGGAATTGAATTTTCAAATGTTATTTAGCCCTCCTCATTTAAATTCATAAAATTGAAACACATCTGTTTTTATGCTATCAAGTTGTCTTTCTAACACGTAAAATTCATCGTTAGTTGAGGCAATCAGAATTGCGCGATCCATGTCTCAAGACACTACTTCTAACAGTTCTTATAATATTGTAGCTCTGTCGTTTGGGCCCCAAGTGCGTACGTTTTGCCTGAAGAAGGAGAGAGAATCGAGTCTCCGAAACGTTGTGTTTTGAAAAATAAACAGGCCGGTATGTTTAGATAAATACAGGACGATGGATGATGTCCATAAGCACAATATCTATAGTAAGTACCGCCGTAACAACTTCCAGGTCTTCTTCGTATTGCTGAGTCGCGACTCCATGCGCTTAGCGGCATCGCTTCGAAGGAACCCGCCGCTTCCATCTTCAAGACGTAAAACTGCAATAAAGTTCGGACTGCAACGTGACTCAGGTTTTTCGCGATTTTCTTCATACATTAGACAATTAGACAAGGACCGTTCCAATTCACACATCATTCCGTACGTAGATACGTAGATGAGACCACCATCCATGTTGCTTGTCGCCCACTTACAGAAGTGGTTATTTGTTTGTCGGCTTATTTCGCTGTGCACTCTGAGATACATAGGTCGTAGCGGGGGATGAGTGATGAATTGGACAGAGTGCAGAAGGAAGCGTCCATGACTTGGGCTGACAGGCGTCACAGCAGTCTACTGTAGCGGCAAGGCAGTGCAGTTACCGCGTGCGCCCCTCTCTCCCTCGACGCAGTGCTCCGATGCCTATTCACCTCACCGTTCCTAATCTAGCCGTCTCATTGCATACTCGTATTTGTAACTTCTACAGTTAAGCAGCGTCATTAAATAAACCAATCCACGTAATAAGAGTACATCTTTAGGAGCTAATAGTCGCTAGGCTGGTCAAGAAATTCCCCGCAGCGTATGGAAGCCGAAGGTCTGCTACTGTTTTCCCAGCGGGCCGGCATTGGAACCATATGAATCCCATTTCTGTAAGATCCATTTTAATATATCTTCTTTTCTAAGGTTAGATATCCCAAACAGTCTCTTCTCTTCAGGTTTCCCGACTAAAATTTTGATGTTAATTTTTCTGTATGGCTTTACCATGCGTGCTGCATGGCCATCCTTACCATCCTTCTGAATTGATCGCCATGTTACAAGCAATGAAGCTCTTTGTTATGCCACTTTCAGCAGCCAACTCTTGCCACTGCCGATGTCCTCTGAAGTCGTCCAATTTAAGCTAGTGATTAAATTGGAATATTAAGAGCAAGACTTGGTGTAAGCGGCGTATAAATCCCTGCGGCACGGAATAGTGGTGCCATAGTGTCAGTTGTTACGTGAAACCAATATAAATATATATATTATGAGCAAAGGATGCCGCTTATCGTTTGAAATATTACACTTCGCAGCTGCAGTCCAGCGAGGTCTCAGGAATCGTTGGGAATATCGCTGGACCAGCGGCTTCGAAGATATAATTGTAAGAGGGTATTGGAGGATTCAAAGTTGTAACACCCGCCTTCCGTTTGAATGATCGAATCAGAAGCGATGATGGAATATATCTGCGAGGGTGGGAGAATTAATTTCCCCAAACTCAAGGATATAGTCCGGGCTTCAAGGGGGGACTTCTAATTTGGTCATTCCGACGGATAGACGTGTTCTGCAAATAATATATTAAACCAGTAAGCAATTGTAATGTGTGCAGTCGTAATATCATTACCCTTTGTCTCATAATCCAAGACCCGTAAACGATCCTGAGGAAGACTTTCATTGCCACCGGCGTAAGAGCGGTTGCACCTCTGCATAATTAGTTCTGCTAGTAGTGTTTGCATTGGGTCATGGCCAACGTCGGTACTCAGTTGTGACCTGTGAGCTACCGAGACGAGTTGGCACCGGTGTAACTAAACAAGAGTACAGTCTGGTAGAAACAAATAAGTAACAGTATAGAGTGTATACTGCTTGCTCGGTTTGCTCTTGACCCCTGAAGATGGAGGCGAGGTGTTGGTTGACTCTCAACGGAGTACACGGCGCTATAAGCCGGCACTACCGCCATGAGAACGTCAAATCTGGCGTCCGTTCTTTCTGTGAGTCTCAGCCAAAATTAGGACCAATAGAAAAGATGAAGTTGTCGCTGTGCTTAAGTAATCAAGCACTATGCCATGAAGGCGTATGGGGGAGTGGGTGTGTAGATCACGTTTTCTTGACCCCGGCACTAGTTGGAGGTGAGTGGTCAGCTTCACGCCCTGGCCGCTTTACCCCGCGGGGAAAGCGCCCCCGGTAACCATTAGATAGGGGGCTTCGTAGACCCCAGATCCGGACTGGACGACATGGAGAAGAGAAAATTCTTGACCCTGTTACACCGTGGTGACAGGGGGCGTGGAGGTATCCCACCGCTGCCACCATCTGTTAATACGTGAAGGGGGGAGTGGAGGAATCTCTCCGCCATCCATGCCGTTGCGCCCTTGGGGAATGACCAGTTGCAAGGCTAAGCACTAGGTACTTGACTCGTTAACTACCTCTTGGCTGTGAGTTCACAGTCCCGATAACACAGGGAGGTACGGGAGAACGGGGAAATAGAGAGTGTGACTGTGGGGGTAAGTCATTAACACCACACATCCCCTTCACTCGGTCTACTCGTCTACTCTATATACACTTATGTACATCACACTTTCGTAGCCGACAGTCGTCGGTTACGTACACATTGTAATTTGGGTTCACCATCCTACGTTCCCCCTCTCTGTCCTAACCCTGCACATGTCACTTTAATAATATCACACTAGATATCCATGACTGGTATGAACAGTTCGACTTACTTGATGTAAGAGCTGATGGTGCCCCCTCGGTCTGGCACGACCGTGGCTCAGGTCCTCTGGCCTCTGGTTCGCTATTCACTTGACATTATACACTCAGATAGACTCAGACAGATTGAATGGATATTCAATCGGTGATCAAAAGATGTGTTCCGCAGATGTGATCCCAAAGATAGCTCCTCCAGTTGTGTCAGCTTCTTTATAACTTTCTCCCTGCTGACTCCTGTCTTTTTGGGGTAAGCTCCGCCCCTGCACTAGAGCGAATTCTCCCCCAAGTCCGTCTCTCGTTGGTCAGCTGGATAAAGAGGGTTGGATCCTCTCGGGTCGTCTCGCTGAGTTGACACTCCGTACGCCTTGGCCGTCTCTGGTTGTTCCGCATGGATCAGCGGTCTCTGCTATGTGACAATTTTGCACCTAGTCTGCGGCTTCGTCATTCCACTGCCAACATTAACCCTTCGGCTAACTTCTGTTATGGTGAACCCAAGATAACTTAATACCTAAAACCCTTGCCGAAATTCTACGGCATTACAGACCCTACCGGGAGTCGAACTCCGACCCGTCGGTCGTCCAGCCCGTAGCCAGTCGCTATACCGACTGTACCGTCCCATCCGTAGCCAAATTTAATTCGTGCTCGCAAATACAAATTTAAAGAAAATTAATGCATCTGTTCTTGCGTCGTTGCGTCAAGAGCAGAGTGCGCCAGTGAGTCTGTACAGATATTCTGCAAATGATGTAAGGTTGCTAGAGAAACAGCCTGCCGACGGGTCGCCCTCATGTTACGCCAGGAACTGCGCCAATTATTCTGCTTCAGGAGCCGCGGTTTCACTCGTTTTGCTCTGTTTCTTCGGCAGACGAGTGCGCACAGTGCAGCACGGCCTCCACTTGATGCAACATCACGTTTGCCACGTTTTGCCCACGGAGTGTATTCACGTGTTTGTATACTCTGAAACAGCATTCATTCCACCAATTGCTCCACAAACACCCTCGCCTGTCATCTGGAGCTGGTACAATAGGCCAGAAGTGGTCGCAGTACAAGGGACTTAGTCCCACCCCACTAGCAATAAAAGAAGAAGAAGAAGAAGAAACCTCTTGGTATTTGTAGCAGAGGCGTAATGTGTTTCCTGTGAGGTGTGAATTGGATTTTTGTATATTATTCAGATGCGCTTCAGGAGTAAAGGAATAGTGACGTAGTAGAATTTGCCTCGTTTGGACAATGTTAATGGAGTCATTTTTTGTGCACCAAATATACATCCATTTGCATATAACATGAAGTTTCTAATTCTTTGGAGCACAGTACACTTTGAGAAACTAATAGTTGGTAAGCTTGTCGAGGAATTCCCCGCCGTAATGGAACCATATTTTTCATAACCGTGTTCATAAAAGTTAACAGCTGGACAGTATCCCGAGCCAGATGAATCCAGTCACCGTATTCACACCACATTTATTTAATTTTAATTTATTTTTTCTTATTTAGCCCCCATTATCCTCACATCGGGGGCAAATAGTTGGTTTAAGCACTATGCTACAAGCCGGAAGGTGGCGGGTTCGATTCCCGATGAGTTCATTTGATTCTTAAATTGACCAGCCGAACTATGGTTCTGGGGTCGACTCAGCATCTAACAAATGAGTACCGGGAATCTTCCTGGGCTGAAGGGCGGTCGGCGCCTAAAGCTGACAACCTCACCGCCATCTGTTAGTCGATTGTCTATAAAATGTAGGAGCCTCGACGTTTCACAACCCTATGGGTCTCCACAGCCTTTGTCCTCCCATCTATACCTAGGTCTCCCAAGTTGGCTCTTCGTTTCAGGATTTCGTACGAAATTTCCGTATTCATTTCTCATATGACATACGTGCTCAATGTCTCGCCTATCTCACACTCATTTATTAAATCATATTTTGACGAGTACAGTTATAAAGGTTCTTGCTATGCAGTTTCCTCCCATCTATGTCCGATTAGCCAATGCCAGGGCATGCCGTTCCCTCAGGATCAGAGACCAGCTGTAGGCGACATGACAGAAGATATCCCAGAATGACCCGCTAAGCTGCAGGCATGTACAGGATCATCACTTGGCCTGTTTCGTTTCCCTGTCTTGGAATAAAGACACACGGAGCGTGAAGTAGTGGACAAGCGCAGTTGTGTTGTGCACAGTCGTGAGGGCTATGAGTGGATCGAGCAGCCGTGGCCAACGAAACGAGGTCGCTCTTCGTGCTCCTGGCTGTGCACTTGGGGTTACAGCAATTTCCTCCGCCCCCTCTCACATTTCCTAGAAGCATGCGTCTGTTTTCACCACCATCGCACTGGCCTAATTCTTATTCTTGCTAGCATAAAGCTCCTTGAAATTTCAACGACAGAATTATGGTGTTCCCATTCCCAAGCTACGGTTTCAACAGCTAACCCTTCATCTGGTCTTGAAATCACGACTTACTGGGCATACAAGCTATGAAATTGTAGAAAGTTCTAGGAAGAAAAATTTATATTGTGGCATGACAACCGGTTGCTAGGCAACGACCGCGAAATAAGAAATTAAACAATGGCGGTCACTAGGCAGCTGCCCATAAACTGCAACAGAGGAAATGTGTTTTCTGTACAGTCCGTGCCGAGATGTTACAAGCAGGGCAAGTTATCTGTTGCAGTTAGTGAGGAGTGAATTTATTGGTGTTAATAGTTAGTTAGATAATCTCTGGGGTTCAGTTATTGTGAGCTGTTGCTGTGAGAAGCTGTTAGCTGAGGCCGGGGACAGTTCGCGAACAGAGAGGAAAGGGAACGTCCGTCGTTGGTAGCTGCTACCAAACAACGGTAGTGAAGACGTAAATGTGGACACGACTGTGTGTGTAATAGCGAACTGTAAAGTGTAGTCACATTCTGTGCTACAGAGTCAGAAAAGCCAGTTATCAATTCAAAACCCATCCATGGTCACTTAGATCGTGACAATATAATAAGCGCTGCTGTCTAGAAGTAACTTCTTGCCGTAAAAGTGGACACTACAGTATCAACTGAAGCATAGGAATCTACCAGATCGCCCGGTCATGTTCGTACTTATTTCGAAGAATGACTGTACCGAGGTCTGAACTCCGGTCTCGAGACCCGGCCATCCTGACAAAGGTTTTCGTTGTTCAGTGCAGGCATGTGTCAGGATTGTTGGCCTGCCTCAGACTGGCCACGACAGTTTCCTTGCACATCCTTTCCTTACGTCTAGGCCTTCTAAGACTGCTTTTATTGATCGCCCCCAAGCAGAGGTCGGCAACCGGTGGTGGCCGGCGGGCCGCACGTGGCCCGTCTACCAGTTTCAACAAACCCAAAAATATATTTAAAAAAAACAAGTAACAAGAAGGAAAACTGATCACGTATGCCGTGCTTTAATCTTTAACTAAAATCCGCCAGCCCTGTAAGTAAGTGCAATGAAGAGGGAAGATTCAGTTTGTGTTGAATGTTGAAACAACAGGGTGGGAAGGGGGGGGCTGTAACTGGATTGAGTAAATAAAATGTGTAATATGAANTTCTTGTTTCAATTAAAAAATTTTCGAAAATTCCGATTGTGTGGGTTGGGCGTAGATACCTGGCTCGCTTCCATTTTGACGCAAACGAGAACCAGGAGTGTTCTGACCAGAACACAGCCATTGGGTCTGCTAACATCACGGGTTCGACTCAATGTGAACAGCGTCACTCGACTTCGCTGGCCTGGTACGAAGGCCGAGTGCCGCAGCCTGCGCGCGCCTCACAGTAGAGAGGCATGGAGAGCCGCTTCTGTATATCTAAAGCGTACCTCTTTTGTGTACTGACGCAGCCCTAGAAATATTGAGTGCGTATTGATTTTCCAGGGGTCAGTGTCATGCCGGTCTGGAAGGAAACGAATTTCATTACTTGAAGGTCCTGCCGTCCAGTTACTGTCGCAAAGCGCAGCGTTGTCTTCGGGTTCATAGATCCAGTTTTTGTGGCAGTTGAAAGGTGACTACGCCGCTTGCTGTCATGTGGGATGTGGTGTCGTATAGTTTGGTAGATATTTTCCAATGTTTCGAAGGAAAGTGCTGAATGCATCTCCAGCGTAACCTGAAGATGGGAAGCGGTTAGTTGCCTGCTTCCCACCGCGACTGCCTGATTTCGAGCCCAAGTAGGTCAAGTCATGTTGCATTTATGGTGGACGAAGTGGCACTGGGACAGGTTTTCTCCGACTACTTCGGTTTCCCCTGCCAATCCTCATCCACCTTACTACTTTACAATCATCATTTATAATCCGGGGCTGGTGCAATAGGCCAAAGAGTGGCCGATGTGCCGAGTGGACTCAGTCTCACCCCACCCCAAGAAAATTAAATAGAATTATTCCTGAATATGAGGACAGCATTTCCTCCGAAACGTGGGCAAACGTCTACCAGAATTCACACCGCAACATTCCAGAAGACAGCAATCTTGGGAGCCTCAAGTCTCACGGTTTCGTTCTTGACGTAAGAGCGGCTTAAATTTTAGCCCAATACAAATTTTTGCATTTTTACACGCAGTGTATTGATATGTTTCGTGGATTATCACAATAAACAGCTATTATTTCCCTCAATATCATTAACCAGTTGGCGTTCTTAATGGAGATATTGTGTGTTTTCTGCGCGGTTCAAAATGCTCTAGGCCCAAACACGAGTATTGTGTAGATGCATTTCATGTCTGAAAGAGTCATAGCCATAGATATTGTGGCATATAGACCCACTGCTAGGCAACGACAGCGATATTGGCAATTGTAAAACTGCCGTTGTTAAGTAACAAACAAGTATGTTTCCACGGCAACATTTGTACTGCAGCAGAGGAACGGTGTTTTCTGTGTGGTCCGTCGCGAGATGTTATAAGCAGTACAGTGAGTCGGTTGGTGAATTAATGAGTTGTAGGACTGCTGCAGTTCAGTTGTGAGAAGCTGGTAGCTGAGACCAGGGACAAACGACTGATGAAGACAGAGCAGGCTGTTCTCTAGTGAACTGTAAAATGTGTGAATTAGTGAAACGGTTGTAATTGCTTGTAGTCACGGATCTGTAAGACTTCACTAAATCCGATTACTCATACACTTGACAATATTTTCTGTGACAGTTCTGTAGTTCCGATTGCGGAGGGAACTGTAGTTGCTCCGTGATAAGACGCAATGGTCAGTAAGCCTTAAGTTTTCGGTGTACGGTGGCCGGTGTAACACTGTGTAACCTTCACCCCAAAAGTTTCGGAACTCGAACATGTGGACGCTAGCACTCCCCATTGAGCAGTTGCGACCTACAGACGTTTAAGCTAAATTGCAAGGAGAAAATCTGTATTCATTAAGCTACTTTGTGCTCTAATATCACGTAACGGGGTGAACTCACACGATCTCGTGATGCCCCATGTTTCGTATCAGAATTCGCTTTTGGGAACGGGACGAGAAATATCGAACAGCCGTCGATATAAATCGATTGTATATAAGAAACTGCTTGAAACTGTTCTGAAGCGGTAACATCCTTTATTTATTACAGCAAGCGCTCGATAATCCGGATTAACTGGGGGCGAGGTCATCCGGATCAGTCAAACACAAAGGAGCCCTGAAAGATAAAAAAAAAATACGAGAAGTACCTGAGCTCGAAATGAAACACTTTGTAACAAGCTGGTTGTCTGCTCATACTCCAGTCTCCCGAGAGAAAGGAAAAGGTTCACAATAAAACATTCTGCTGCAGGTCGCGCCGAGGATGTAGGAAGTATCCGCGTCTGTTTCCGCCTGCGAACAGCTGTTTACAGAAACAGACCCCCTTCTTGAGAACCTAATAGTGGCTCAGCAGGTCACGAAATTTCCCTCCTTTTTTGGAACCCGAAGATTTATCACTGTTTACGTATGAGGCCGCATCCATCCCTATCCTGAGCCAGTAAATATTATTTCACACTATATACAAATATACACTTTAATATTATGCTCCCATCCACATCTTGTTCTCCAAACTGTTACCTCTGCAGGATTGCCAGCTAAAATATTTTATTCATTTCACATCTCCTCTGTCCATCTCCACGCCTCACCCTTCTGATCATACTGCAGTGGATTGGTCGTGTAACATTTTGCGATGAACACAAATTATGTAGATCCTATGTATGAAATTTCCTCCACCATTCTGCTCTTTGTTTCCTCTATACCGCCATTAGAGTGAGACGCCGGATATCAGCGACAGATGTCTCCACCGTCTCAAACAGGAGGTGTCGTGTTTCCGTAAAACCTTGATAACTGTGCCGGTAAGTTTAATGTTGGGCGCTGTCTCGTTTTCCACTCTGCCGGTCTATGGAATCCCAGCTTCATGCTGAGATGTCTAGTACGTTTATCGAATCCTACAAGAAGAATGCAGGAGCACAAACTTAAATAGAAAATTCAGTTTCCTTCTCTCAGCCCATATGAATTCGTTGGGATGCTGGACTGTGACTAACCTCGGATGAGTAAAAAATAAACTGCTACAAAATTTAGACGAGGATATCATTATGAAACCTGTCGCTTGAAAGACTGGGAAGTGCGAATGTAAGGACAAGACGAATGGGTGCAAGGAAACCAGATAACGGGGAAATGGAACGGGCTAACGATACGTCTCAGTGACGCACCTCGGTACCGAAACGAAGACGAGGTGGGGATGTGAAGGACGCCTGAAGAGGGAAGAATGTTTACATGGCTTTAGTTACCGAACATGAGGCGAAGAAACCTTTTGGAAAGATCTAGATATAGATGGGAAATAAATGGGAAAATGGATTTGAAACGAATATGATGAAAGGGTGGTGGCGATTTTGTCTGGCTCGGAATGGGTAGCAGTGAGCGGCTGTTTGGAACAAGGTAATGAATAGGGCCCGGATTTTTATGACCTAAAAACTATAAATATATGCATGCACTTATGACCCAAAATTATGTCAAATATGACCTAAAAAGTGTAAAATATGACCTTAAATATTAAATGGGACATAAAATTTCACAATTTTAATTAAAGATAAGAATAAAATAATTAAGAATAAAATTAAGAATAAAGATGATGAATATATGATAGTAGGTCCTACTTACCAAATTAGCCCTATTATGTCTCTGAAGGAAAGAAAACTGATGGAATTTCGACATTTCGTACTGGATTAAACCATTCATTGCTTTCTTTTTAATACTGATATTTGCGTTCATATTTTAGACAAACACTGGTGCACATGGTATGAACACTAACTTAACACTCTGTTATCTAAAAACACCATTTAAAAGAACACAAGCTATTCACGTCTCAATTTTC
>NW_019724742.1:5810054-5872338 GCF_002891405.2 Cryptotermes secundus
ATTCGAAGATACCATCCACTGAAACAAATCCTTCGAAAATTCCGACCCATTGTTCATTGAAGAAGGTGAAGCAGAAGAAGAAGAAGAAGAAGAAGAAGAATTAGTGGAACTGTTTTTAAACAACAAACTTTGTCTGCTCTCCTTTGTAGATAATCTGCTTAAACATTTACCATGTTTAAAAGTTTTACAATGCTGCTGCACAGTAAATCGCTTTTCTGCCGTAACTTTCACGCCACACAACTTACAATAAAATATCTTACCATGGGTACTAAACACTTTATCATCAAACTCCTGTACAAAACTACGCAACCTTGCGCTCCTTGAACTACATGTACTCACTTTAGGCATTGTAAGGTCAAACTGAAGTCTTATAACGCCCTCCACATATATAAATAGAATACTTCTAAGCCCTCCAAGAAAGAATGGGATGTATATACCTTATAGTAAGACGGAGTACAATAGGAAAATACCCGTTACACTTTCCTCCCTCCTGCCTCGACTGGGAAAAGCCGGCTTGCCAGGTCATAAATGCTACATTTCACAAATTTTTGCCTTTGTAACTGCAAGTACAGTCCAGTCAAAAATATGGGTTTTAATACGAACTTCATGTACTTGAACTCTATTCCACATTGAAGCAAGAGTCCAGCCTGGAATTTATTTTGTAATACTAAGCATTATGGAACCGAAATTTTACATTATATCAAAGAATTGTTTCTAAAATGACAAAAATATGACCTTATTTCAAAATTATGCCAAAATATGCTGTAAAACCAATAAAACTCTAAAATATGCATTTATATGCACAATAAAAACGACATAATTTCAATAAGAATGACTGGAAACATGCATAGTTACATTTAAAAATAGGAATAAACCCTAGGAAAAAAATATGACATGTCATAGAAATCCGGGCCCTAGTAATGAACCTTCGGGTTGCACTATAGACAAGAGAATTTTTGACCGCCTGAGTGACTACCAGCTTCTCACGAAAGATTGTGTTTTATAGTTAGTGCCTGCCAACACGTTGAAAGCTATATAGCTGGGCAATTGAACATTATCAGCAAAGTCCTGAGCCTCTTCACTCCAATTTCCTTTAGGCCCGATTTGACCCTTTTAGGTTCGAAGTTCATCTGTCAGGCTAGCATTTATGAATGCAGTCTATTCCTCGCAGAAAACAAACAGAATCGCCGTTATAAAGGTTATTCGGTTATTGATGTTTAGGGGATTAATGCGTGGTTGTTCTGAGAGTGATAGGAAACACACAAATGCGCTGTTGTAGTTCGGAAGGAGCTATGAATCTCATGGAAATTCCGCAGGAGGCTCTGGACGAGGGATCTTTCCATCTCGAGGCCTCTAGCTGCACAGAGCAACATAACCACGTAGAAGGAGAAAAAGATACATTAATGGCCAGAATGGGATTCGAACCTATTACCCAGGTACCAAGCGACTTGATGTATCGGTAATTCGCACGCGTGAGGAACTCGGTTCTAATCTTGAACAGAATTCTGGAATTCCCGACTAAGGCTTGTGATTTTCCTCAGTCCTTCCAGGGAAACGCCGCGTGCATAATGCAAGTGAATTTATGTGACATGCAGAAGTAATTTCTCGGTATCTACCGAGTTACAGAAGGTGCTTTTAAAGAACCTTGTCTTTCAGACCCGAGAATCTGCAGAACAGACTGGTCCATATTGGTAAGAGATACGCTGTCATCTGTCAGTATATCTTGTGTAATTCCTTGAAATCGGAGGGGCACTATGTTTACACCTTCTCCCGCATGAGGTCAGATTACCTCTTGCTGCATATAAAATACCGGTTTTGCTTTCAACAATTGCATCACAACCAATAATAGCAATTAGTTTGGTAACATGTTCAGCGCTCTTCTCACGATTTGAATGTGGCAGCGCGCGCACCGGAAAGGACCGTGAAGTAGGGAGCGGAGGGACGCATTAGTTTCAGTCTGTGATGGACGGTGTTGGCGCGGAGCAGTGTGAGTAGTGTGATGTTGGTGTTAGGCTGGAATTTTCATGTGACGTATAGGCCTGGTTTGCTATATGCGTGAAAGTTAAAAGAAGTGAGATTAAATCTGGTGTACGCTTTTGCTTATAATAAGGCCTTTTTGTAAAGAGTAACACTGAAATGTCTTGTGAGATGTGTTTCAATACGGTCGAGCATGTGATGTTGGTTTAATTGGCGGGCTGGAATATGCACAGTGTATGAGGGAGCTGTTCAATTTTGTTACAGTTTCTCAGTAAGAAGTAGAAAACATTTTATTTTCGGGTATCTCGCTATTTCATACTTCAACGTTCATCGGAAGGATTTAAAGGTGAGTATATTCGAAATTCGATGAATTTGATTTAGGAAATACCTTATGCGAGATATACTAATATATTTTTGTTTGTTTCTGGGTTTGTTAAATTTTATTGACATGTTCCGTTTTTGATTTTGAAAGACTTATCGATGTAACTTAATTGTTGTTTCGTTGGTGAAATGCTAATATTAAAGAAACGGTAAAAGATACCAGTTTCACAGGAATACAACAGACGTTTCGGACGAGAAACGTCGGAACGATCAATTCCGAAGATCAGTAACGAGTTTCAGATTACGTTGTGCCGTGGTTAGGTTATTACTCGTGACTCGTCAAACTATGTGAGATTTCCATTACTGCTCATTATTCTATAAAATTAAATTAAATTGTTTTTAATTCTAACTTTGTGTGATTATTGGTTAGTAGTGAGACTCTGGTTTGTTTATTCTTTGGCTTTAAGCCGTATTGGTATTAAATTAAAGTTAGATTACAAATTAGGCCGCGCCATAGATCAAGCGGTTAGTCTCTGGCTTCCCACCGCGGCGGCCCGGGTTCGATCCCGGGTCTGGTTAAGTGGGATTTGTGGTGGATAAAGTGGTGCTGGGGTAGATTTTCTCCGAGTTCTTCGGTTTCCCCTGCCAATCTTCATTCCACCAATTGCTCCACAATCACCCTCACCTATCATTCGGGGCTGGTACAATAGGCCAGAAGTGGCCGCAGTACAAGGGACTTAGTCCCACCCCACTAGCAATAAAAGAAACAAAAAAAAAGTTAAAACAAATTAATTAAATTCAATTTAATTTGACTGTAAGATTACGTGATCAATCTTATAGTCAAATATAAAGAAAATATGGATCCATATTTGAACAAAAATTCAGCATCTAAGTGCACAGAGATACACCCGATCATGACTCATTAAGGGTCGAAACATGTTGTGACCAACTTGAGTATAAATAACCTGTACTGTTACATTCTCCTGAATTGTTGTGTTGACGGATATAAATATACTGTTTTGAATGACACACAACAAAATGCGACACGTAAAGATTAATAAAAGCCTTTTGAGCCATTTTCGAGAAAATTGCCATTTTTTGTTTGGGGCTCATGTGAAGGGTCTCGAGCATAGCATCCGTCCAACTGTTGAGGAGCTAGCGAAGATTTCTGCATTCAGGCAGGCAGGCAGGCAGGCAGACTGACTGCACGGCCGGGACAGCTTTCAAAATAATTCTCTCAAATATCTGCATTCTCCTTGAGTAGTATTTGTTATGTGATTCGTAAGGTTCCCAGAATAATCGGCGATTATATCCCTAAACACCATTAGCCGGCTGGCCTTTGTAATGGACACAGTGCCTTCTCTGCTTTAGGAAAAATGTTGTGTAAATATTATACAGATATACCTGAGATAAATTCTCGGTGTGATTATCGAGTGTAGTACTGGGTCAGGTATCTGCCAGTTTCTTCAGTTTTCCCGTGTTAATCACCATTTCTACATTGCACCATTGTCTTCTGTCACTGTCCTCTGAGATGTGAATTAACCCTGGTTAGGCAGCACATTATCACATCCGTCTTTAAGTCGGGGGCTTCATCTCCAGTCTGGCACTTGGTTGGTTGTAAAATGGGGAAGATACAGTCTTCTTTCAGACTTCAAGGGCGGATAACATTTCCACGCTTGAATTTTGAGCAGAAACCCATTCTTCTCATTAATATGTCCACGGCAGCTACAGAATTAGTCTCGTTGCATGCTGCTGTGTCAGCCGGGCTGTTACATAATACTAAGGTAGCATTGTTATCATTTGACAATGTGCGCACGCGCCAGAGCAAGAAGAAGCTCTCCAAAGTGATGTATCTTATTTATAACACTGAAATGTTACGATATAATAAACTATATGATGTCGGGTTGGTGGATTAGTGAGGGATTAGTCAGTGAGGGTAATTCTAATGACCACAAAACAGTGTTATTATGGATTGCATGTTACACTTTTCTCTTAAAAGGTGAAGCTCTCCCAGTAACAGGCCGTGGAGGCCCATAGGGTTGTGAGACTTCGAGGCTCCCACATTTTTTGGCAATCTGCTCGCAGATTACAGTGAGGTTGTCAGCTTTACGGTCAGGCCGGCCGGCCTTTACACCCAGACAGCTTCCTGGTACTCATTTCTGTTAGAGACTTGAGTCGACCCCAGGGACAGCAGTTTAATTTAGGTAAAGAACATTTCATCTTCGCTTCTGTCTTTTTGTGGTAACCTACAGTTTACATGCCTTAAATCACTCCGTACTTTTAGATTCTGTGTTTGTCTAGAGCAGAAATGATCGATACTTGTATGAACAGTGTCAGAAACGCTAGACGGCGCGGTGCTGAATTTCGGCTGGTTCATTTGGTTTCTTCTTGCGTCGTTATTCGACTTGTTTTGTAAATCTGCTTTTTAGGGTACCGTTGTTGGCGAGTCGACTCCAGAATTGGGGTCAGAGAGCACATTGTCATGTGCAAATCTACTACCGACCTAGACGTCTGGATGGTCAAGGCTCACATTGTAACGAATTTTCGCCGCATGTTTTCCGAACGGCGTTATTTCACAGCAGCTTTGTCGTAACGGGGCTCGGGTTAGTGCGAAACGACAAGACTTCAAGCATGACCGCTGTTAATTGAAGGATTTTTTTCCTTCTTCAGCCCTTCGAACTGGGACCTGTGGCCTTGTTCCATTTCGTAATTTCTGAAAATACTAATCCCATAGTCGCTCTAGTGAATGTGGCCTTGAGCTTGGGGGCAGAAGAACCGGATTCAAGGGATTTTTTTTGCTTCTCCAGGTCGGCTCTGGACCCATCACGCTTTCTGTACAGTGGTACGAAGGGCTCTTTATATGGGGGTAAAGCGGCCGGGACGTGAAGCTGACCACTCACCATCTAGTGTCGAGTTTAAGAATGATATCTCGCCACGTTAGTGTGTTACGCTGCAACTACGTATTTAACATTTAGGAGAGCTTGAGACTGCACAGGTCAGGCGGACGAGCAGAACTTGCCTTACGCAACAGTCTGTCACTGCTTGAGGCCACATGTTTCGCTGCTGTTTGCTGAACAGTTGCAGACGAATACCGAGCCGTAAAATAGGTCAGGGCCGATTCTTTCCAGCATTCATGATAATTTATTTTACATGTTACCGTTGTTAGTGTCCTCTGCTGTTCATAAAGCGTTAAACAACTGTATGACCACAGAAGCCCAAGTACTCGGGTTATGCGGTAATTGGATCGAGAGGAAACGAGAGTTGGCATAGCTCGGTTCAGAGGAATGCAGAATGTGCCCCCCCCCCAAAAAAAAAAGAGAGAGAGAGAGAGACACTCCCCTACAAATGTCTGTAACTCTTTAAGATAAAGAGAAGCGTTTGTGTATTTTCCAGGCGTGTTCTTATGCTTTTGCTTAGGCCTGAGTCGGTGGTGATTGTGCCTCCATATTGGAGACACAAATCTACCGTTGCAAAGGGAATCGCATATAGACACTACATTGCAAAGTTAATGACTGTACATACGCCATATTGAAAAGCTAATCAAATGTCAGTATGGCACTGCATTGCAAAGCGAACCTATGTCAGTGCAGAAGCAGTGCGAAGATAAGGTGAACACATCACATTGCGAAGCTAATGGCAACACAGCACTGCATTGTAAAGCTGATGGCAACACAGCACTGCATTGCAAAGCTTATTTAATGGCAATTCAGCATTGAATTGAAAAGCAGTGACATCATAGGAATTATCTGAATTTAGTTTCGTAATTAAATACGTAAACTGGATTAATCTACACAACGGATCGACGTGAGCTTCCCACTGTGCCTTCATTTGACACATTTCTTAACGCAGCGCCAACCCGAAATTAGTTTGTCTGACCCATATGGAATTGGTGCTGAACTGAGGCTGGTATTCATATTCTTGTTAATATCTTCTAAGAATTTGCGTCTCGACTTACATTGCCGTGTTGATTGGGGTCTAACTTGGAAGCCGAAATATGCTGAGCGAGAAACTACAAAAAGTATACTCATCAGCTTTACGAGTTATCGGTCTTTCCGCGTGTAACAAGTGGAAAACAGCTGAGGAAGTTGTTGTCAGTGCATTTTGCAGTTTATTCTTTCGGTATTGCAAATATCTCTCCAGCTTATTTTCCTCAGAATTTGGTGAGCTTCGAGCTGACGGAACAAACTATTGACTTCCAGCGGATAAGTAGTGTAGTTAAGAGTGCGGAAGAAAATAAAATGTCCACAATACGGAAGAAAAATTTGAAAGAGACGTGATTGGTAAGTTATTGAAACTTCCCGAATTGCATGAAGTTCGAACACACACACGCCGCCGAAAATTGCGCTAATGGGCCCCATAAGAAGGCTGAAATTGCCTATTTTTATTAAATTTAATAGGGTTGACCTATTTTAAAATTATTTGCAATTTTAATTAAGGAGTACTGATAACTAGCAACCTGCAATTGTGACAAGCAGTAGAGTACAACGGTTCGGCATAGCGACAGACACCCGATGATGGCCATGTATGGCTGAAACGTGCCGTGAATAAATAATTAAAGTGACCATAACATTCTGTTACATTAGCGACGGACATATGTATGTAGAAGGAACTTTCATGTCGATGAATGTATAGAAGTGCTGGATTTGATATTATCACTGTGGCCACTGTCTTCTGATTTGTAACGCCCAGTAGTCGAGCAGAAGATTGCGGACGTTTCGGGGGGAACGTACTGCCTTATTCCTCAGGGTCGAAGAGAAAGCCAAATGTAATCAAGATTGTTTGTAGCGTGTATAATTTTCTCCGAAACGTTGGCGATTTTTTTTGCTTGACTACACGGCGTCACATCCCAGGAGATGGACTATGTCTACAGCAGCGTCAATAAGGGCATGAAGGAGCGTGTAGGGTATATAGGGCCTACTTCAGTGTGGGGTTACCCTTCCAGTTGTGAACAGTTATTTTTGCAGTAGTTGGGATAGCTCAGTCGGTATAGCGACGGGCTACCGCGCTTGACCGCCCGGGTTCGATTCCCGGTAAGATTTATCTTTTCTCCACAGCGTCCAGTTCGGCTGTGCGGCCCACACAGTCTACTGTCCAATAGATACCGTGGGCTATTTCCCTAGGAATAAAGCGGCAGAGGAATGAAACTTACAACCTCCATCTAGTGCCGAGGTCAAGATTGGTGGAGCTATACCTCCATCCCCCCCATATATCTTCATGGCTTAGTGCTTAATTAAGAGCTGAGACAAATTTACCTTACGTTTTAGTATTAATTGTGCTTATCCGTCGCTATCGCGTACGTCACCCTTTAAAGCACATCTGCTTACGCAACAACTGAAATTTGCCCACAGAGGGCATTTGTGTGATTCTCAAGATGAACAACGACTGGGCTGTGTAGACGACGTGCCAATGTTCCGGTTCCTGAACTGGTTTTGAGAGTACTCCCTCTGGTATTATCCGCCTGGAAGTTCTTTGGGAGTGCACCATACCTTCAGTAGAAGGAATTTCTATCACGTAAATAGGCTCTAGTGTCTCTGGAACGTTGTCAGTGCAGTGGGCCATAGCGAATCCGGTTACAGCGAAATATGAAAACTTCTGTTCACAGTGGAGTACGTACTATAAAAGACACGTGGTATTTAGGAGCAGGAGAACTTTTCGGACTGTGTCGAGAGCAGCTGGAGAGATTGAAACCACGAAAAGAGAATCCCAGATTGGCTTGAGCTGGATGAAGGAGTCCCTGGATTTCGGCTTCTGACAGAGGGAGAAATTGTTGCAGTGATATTTTATATTTATTTTCATCAGCACTGCCTATTTTATTAAATTTACCATTTATTTGTTTTCTAAGCACTTTTTTATCTTTATGGGCTACCTTTTGTGTCACTAATCTGGATTATCGCGTAATGAAAATGACCTATCCCCCTAATTAATCCGGATAAACGAAGATTTACTGCATAATGTCACTGTCTGATGATGACGCGCCTGCAGAGGTGCTTTAGACACAGTATACATTCAACTCTGTAAGGCGACATGTCGAAGGAATCGATTGGACTTCCGAAGTATATATACATTGTGCTTGGGGATTAACTGACCGACTTTGCGTTTGAAGAACACTCTCAGGGTTGTCCGCAGTTTTACCAGTGCAGTCCGTCACACTTTAACTTAACATTCGGGATGGTACATATTTCGAATTTCGGCTGGGGCACCAACTATCGTTACTGTGGTTTCCGTGTGTTTTCTCAGTCCCTCCGGCCAAATAACGGGACAATAAACCTACTTGAAATGAATCCACGTCCATTCCCTCCGTGCCGACAATGCAGATGCACCCTGCATAGTGCAGCTGCCCAGTGCCGTTAGGAAAACATTACGTCTCTTGGCTACAGATTATCTGGGAGTCTGCAGCTGCTGCTTGCTGGTGGCTTCTTTGCTCTGTTTTTCGACCCCGAAAATGGAGGTTGTACACGTACATTGTTGTGAAACGTCCGGTATCTGCTTGCTGTACACGCTGAAAGTGTCGTTGTGTCCGTGCTTACTTAGTTAAGCATTATACCATGAAGACATGGTGGAGTAGAAGTATAGCTCCACTTCACTTGATCCCGGCACTAGGTGGAGGTGAGTCGTCAGCTTCACGCCCCGGTCGCTTTATCCCGCGGGGAAAGAGCCTCCGGTGCCCTCTGGGTAGGAGGCCATGTGGGCCCCAAGACCGGAATGGACGACGTGGAGAAGAGAAAAATCTCGTCATGGCGGGAATCGAACCCGGGCCGACTCCCGAGAAGTACTCTTCAGTGTAACGCTGTCCGTATCGCTAGGTGACCCTATTGCCTGCTTAAAAGAAGTCACACAAAGTGACGTTTGTAGACAAGCAGAAGTTCCTACGGTATTTTGTCTTGAAACATGACTCGTTCTCATGACATAAGGCTTTGTAAGACCAAGACTTAACGCTGTCGTGCAAGTGTCATGTCTCAATCCCAGGTGACGTACAAACAAAAAAATGCATGCTCATATGTGCTGATGGTCCCATTTTGTTCACGACATACAGAAATTTCCTTAATCCTTTGACAGTGAAATCTGTGTAAATAACGATTAGAAACTCGTTTCCTACCTGACAGGAAACACTCCATCCAGTTAAATCTGTTTAGGGGAATACTTGCTGTTAACTGTGAGAATCATACGAAACACCGAGTTGGAAAAATGAACATTTTTTTAACATAAAAGAAGTGACACATTCGGTTACAAGCGCTAAATACGTCTGCATGCGAGACATAGAGGCTGAAATCCATCCCTCCTTGCAGTGACGGACATCGTGACCCCGCACGCGGTACCGTAGTTCGTTGAGGCACTGTGCTACACCCCGGACCGTCGCGGGTTCCATTCCCGATGAGGCCACAGGATTTTTCAGTTGACCTAATCCTTCCAGCCGCACTATGGCGCACATGTCGTTTAAATATTTAATAGAACATGTATTATTTTGTTTCATTTTAAGTACCTGGAAATGATGCCGAATAGAAATGAAATTCATTACGAAAGTATGAGCAGAATGTCGTGTGGCAGTGCCTCCTGCTGTTCAGTTTCTGCTTTCCGAAACACTGTGGGACAGGGTGGCTCCCAGAATACTGAGATGCTGCCTGCTTATTGCGGGCTCTTTGCTTCGTTTTCTTCTGAAACTTTGCCTCGTGATGCAGAACTGTGCCTGCGTTGTGTTCACGGCTGGATGCAGTTAGTAGAACAAGTTTGTTGTGCAGGATACGTTCACTACGGACATGCAACGCGACACTCGGTAAACTGGACTGTAATGTTGGTAACACAGACCAGACCTGCTGTCTCACACGGCGTCACATCGAGATTCTGTTCCTACCAGGGGCAAGATATACTCGTATTTATCTTCACCACAGCATCCAGACTCTGCCTCCAATCACTGAGTATCGGTTTTCGTTCCCCGGGGGTAAAGTGGCCGGAGCGTGAATCTGACCACTCACCTCCATGTAGGGCCGAGGTTACCATGCCATGGTACGTAATTGACGACAGGGCCATCACCTTTTACTGAAACAGTTCGAAGCGGAATGCAAAGGAAATATAATTATTTTCGAAATTCTGTTTATACACGTATTAGTAACATAGAATGTGAACATGAAACTGACACGCGTATGTGGTAGGTCCGGTAACTTGACCAGCTTACCTCCATCTTCATGGTAGCCCCACTGGGTCGACCCTGAAGATAGAGGCGTTTCAATCAAAGGGACACTGTTGTCACACATTTCCTTCCTCGGCGTCGGGACACGACGTCGCTGTCCTGAGACTTGTGGCGCCAAGTCGGGAAGGCTCTTGGTAAACGCTTTGATGGTCGTAGTGTGGGAAAGAAAGATATGGAGACTGGTCTGTGCCCTCGCTCTTCAGGTCTACGCGCTTGCTGTTTTTTAAGGACTTCATGTTAGTCAGTTAAGCTACCGACCTTGCTTGCGATTCAGAACGTACATGGTTCGAATCTGGACAGTACTTCTGGATTTCTTCCGGCTGTCAGTGCCGTGCAGTGGCGGTTACCTCGATGCAGGAGAGATTCCTGCTGCTGCTCAGCTCAGGTTCATTGCGCTGTCCAGAAGGGCCCGCCACTGGACTTCCGCTGAACCACTCGATTTTAAAATCGCCCTCCCAGCGGAGAGTGGGTCTCCCAAGTTTTCTGTCCGCTTTAATAGTTACAATAGGATTCTGACGATGGTGTATAAGACAGAGAGGTACTGGGTTTTCGGACTTTATCCATCGTCCTGGTTTATAAGATAACTAAGAAAAACACGACGTTTCGGAAACTGGATCTGTTTCCGTCCTCAGGTGAGGGAAAACACCTATTCTGTTGGGTCCCTTAGAAAGAGCTAGCCTCAACCACTGGACCAATATTTTTTTAATATAAGAAGGAACTTATTATTTATTGACGCAGACTTTTCGAGCAGTAAATAGCGTTCAAATAATACACTGTAAGGGTACCACTTGAAACAAACAGGAACCAGATGCGTCACCGTGCGACCGAAAGGCAGATGTCAGCGTCTGAAGGTAACTGGATAATAAGCATTAATATGACGGAGTATGCCACCGGTCACGGTAGCCGAGCGGTCTAAGGCATGCACTGTCTCCGCTCGCCCGGAAGCCGGGATCGTGGGTTCGAATCCCACTCAGGGAATGGATGTTTGTGTACGTTTTTCTGTGTTTGTGTACAGGTAGAGGCCTTGCGACGAACTGATCGCCCGCCCAAGGAGTCCTACCGTATGTCTAAGATCTAGTAAACCGAAGTGAACGGAGAGTTTCATGGAGGTAGGCCTAGGCCTAGCGCCAATGAAAAAAAAAAAGTTTACGGCTTGTGATTATTGTCGGGTGCGCAACGAACTCCAGAAGGTACACATAGAATGTTATTTCAGGTCCACCCATTCGACATTCTTGCATAGATTTAAAGCGTTTGGTTTTGCCTCGTTTCGACATTATTAGGTCTTCTAATTCAAGAGCATCGTTGAGCTATGGGAAACAGTTTATTTAACTGATCCTGTAATTCACCTGACTGTTGGCGCGCGGACCGGCGCAGCAACACATGCACATAGCTCGCAGTATGAAGTGTCCACAAAGTATCTGAACGCGTTGCATATTCGTGACTTTGACGCATGAAACCGAGGAATCACGACACGCGCCCATGTACGCTTCTTGCGCTGCGGCACATGCGCAGACAAGAGGATGATGTGGTCTGATAGCTCAGGATTTCTTGCGTTTCGGGTTTCGATACTGACTACATTTACAGTGGCTCCATAAGCATACTTCCGGAAAAGTATGTCAAGGAATGTTATTTCCTGGAACCAGCGAAGCCGCTCCCCTCTCCTCGCCCAACATCACGGGAACTTTTAATTCTGAGCAGCTCTAACAAAGTTGCTGAAGTTGGATTGCCCACCATTTTGCTGGAAAACTGTAACTTCCTGTTGTTACTCGTTGCGCAAAAATGGATTCAGGCGTGTCGAGGTGAACGGTCTCCGTTACGGTTGTCTCAGGGCACGCGGCACTGCGTGTCTCGGGTTCGATTCCCGACGAGGTCATTGGACTTTTCAATTCACCTAATCCTTCCAGCCGCACTATGGCCCTGGGGTCGACTCAGCCTCTAACAGAAATGAGTACCTGGAGTCTTCCTGGGGGTAGAGGGATGCCGGCGCGTAAGGCTGATAACCTCACCGCCTTCTGTGAGCCGACTGTATACAAGGTGTGTCCCAAAAGTCATGAAATATATTTCTTTCCCGCGCTCCTACTGGTCGGAGCGCGCTGGAACCGGTTGGGTTAGGGGGGGGGGAAGCCTTTAGCTTCACAGCGCGTCCAAGGTCAGTCTGCTCGAGCATCGGAGGCGTCAGTATCGCTGATTTAGTGCACCTGTGTTTTGTGACCACGTCACGGCGCGCGATGGCGGATACTTTCGAACAACGTTGGGCGGTCAAGTTCTGCACAAAGCTCAACAAAAAAGCTGCCGAAACTCACGAACTGCTTAAGCAAGCCTACGGGGAGTCTGCTCCGTCATGTGTGCAAGTTACAAGGTGGGTGAAGAAATTTAAGGAGGGCCAGGAAGGAGTGGAAGATGACCCCCGCTCTGGACCGCCATCAACAAGCCAAACCCATGAAAATGTGACTCATGTGCGTGATTTGTTGAATACTGACCGTCGAATGACTGTCCGATTGTTAGCCGACACTCTGAACATTCCAAAAATCGTTGTGCATCGCATCGTTATGGACGAATTGAACATGCGAAAGGTGTGCGCCAAGCTGGTCCTCAAATTGTTGACGGACGAGCAAAAGGCCAGTCGAGTGTTGATCGCGAGTGAATTGAGGGAACGTGTGGAAATTGAACCTCATTATTTAGACTGTGTTATTACCGGTGATGAAACGTAGACATATGAGTACGACCCAGAAACGAAGCGCCAGAGTGCTGAATGGCACACCTCGGCTTCCCCGAAACCGAAGAAGGCGAAGATGAGCAAATCCAAAGTGAAAACAATGCTTATCGTCTTTTTCGACGGCAGGGGTGTGGTCCACAAAGAGTTCTTACCCCAAGGACAGGCCGTCAACGCTCCCTACTACGTGGATGTTGCAGAAAGATTAAGGAAAAGGGTCATCCGCGTGCGAAAAGACATCGCCGCTAACTGGCAGCTGCATCATGACAGTGCGCCCAGCCACACGTCTCTGCTCGTCCGTGAGTTCCTGGCGAAGCACCACGTGGCAACGCTGCCGCAGCCACCCTACAGCCCCGACCTAGCTCCGGCCGACTTCTTTTTGTTCCCGAGGATCAAGACTGCACTCAAAGGACGCCGTTTTGAAAGCATTCAGGCTATCCAAGCGGCCGTGACAACAGCTTTAAATGAGGTTCCCGTCGAGGCCTTTGAGGGGGCGTACCGGGCATGGGAGAGTCGGTGGGGAAAATGTGTAGATGCTCATGGACAGTACTTTGAAGAATATTAACACTTTGTACCGATATCATCAATAAATTTAAAAAATATATATATTTCATGACTTTTGGGACACACCGTGTAGAAAATGTGGGAGCCTCGTCGTCTCACAACCCTATGGACCTCCACGGCCTGTTAGAGGGATACCATTACCTTATATTTTTACGCAGAACTAGAGGAGGGCCCCTGATATGTAACAGTAGAGTGAAAATATTAATGCAGGAATCCTATTGGCCAGAGGCTAACTCCAGAGAATGCCGTTCGTTGTTAGGCGAAACACAACTACGTCTGAGAAGAGAATTGTTTTGGAGTAACAATAAGGTTTAGAGGTTTGTTATTATATAGGGCGACGTGATCCATGCTTATATTTAGCATTGCTGCCATTCCAAAACAAATCATCAGTTAAGGAAATGTGAGGAAAGGGTACACATGTGCAGTGTTATGCTCAGGAAGTAATGATATAGACCAGTGTTTCTCAACCGCCGGGCCGCGGCCTAACAAAGGTTGAGAAACACTGATGTAGACCACACCAGTAAAGAAGTTCTTTCAATCTTGATGGAAGAATTAAATTAAGTGTAGACTTGGTTCTACATTGGCCCTCTGGAAAGGCATTTCCAATTGGACTTTCAAGTCGTGCCTAATGCATTACCGCCTATTTCTTAATAGGGTCTACCACTGAGTGACTAATGGCATCGGGCATATACATACGCCCACCACAAACGGTGATGTTGTTTTGTTGCTGAATAGGAGCCACGGACGGATTTTAGTCGTTCGTTCTTGTGCTACTCAGTCGCATGGGTACATGGCCGTCGTGTTGTCTATGTTGGCCTGTCCACTTGAGTCATCCTGCCGTTCTCAGATTAGAGTTTTCGGTTCGATTTTATTTATGAATTGGTCTGCACGGACATCCGTGTATCTCCATAAACTACGCCACACGACACGGTATATGCTAACTTCACATATCCACATTCACAGCACTGTGTGACACGGTGCGCTGAAACGAGACTGTTGTAACTTTTTGACCTTCTATAGTTTGTTGCTATGGCAACCTGAAATTTGCATAATTTCAGAGCTTTCTTCTCACAGTTATGCTTGATGGACGATAACGATTGGAATGAAGGGAAGTAATTAATCTGTGAACGGCTTGACCACATTATATTTCACAGCTAGCAGTGTTGTTCACGCGTGGGAGTTTGTTTATGATTTGTCAGCAGTATGCAAAAGTTATCAGCTCCATTAGCCATTTGTTCTCAGCTACAGTTAGTGAGAAGTGTAGTACGTCATGGTGCGGTATACATTAGAGCAACGTGTATTTCTGTATGACGCCTACGTGAAATACGGATATGCTAGAAAGTGTCGGCGAAAATTTCGACGTAAATTTCGTGATGAAAGAGCTCCCAGCAGACTAAAAATTCACAATATGGCGAATAAACTTAGAAGAACGGGACTCTTAATAGCCACGAAACAAAAAAAGCGCCGAGTGCTTACTCAGGAGAAGTTGAATGATACAGGGGCAGACTTGAACATACACCTAGAAAATCGCTGAAACGTCTAGCTCAAGAAAATGGGAGTGTCAAAGCAACAAAAATGCTGAAGCTGGAGCAGTTGGAATGAGAATTGGCAGGGGAGACCGAAGTACCGGGAGAAGATCTGCCACAAGTCCCACATGACCTGACCTGGGATCAAACGAGAGCCGCTGCGGTGAGAAGTCGACTGAGCTGTGGCAGGCAGAGCTGCGGTGGCGAGAGGTGTGCGGGATGTGCTCGTGGTGCGTCGCTTCTCGCTTGGCGCCTGCTTTGCTTCTGTCCGAGGCTCAGAACGGCGACAAAGTGGCTGTAACCCTCTTCTTGTTTATCGACTTGTTCCTCTGTCGCCGCTTCTCAGGGTCGTCAAGACGCCTGCTGTCTGCCCGCTTCGTTTGTGGGAATGCTAAATGGAATTTTAATTGAACCGTTTTTCCAATAATCGGTGAAGGGGTGGGGGGTAGGGGGTGGAACGGCGTCGCTAAGTAACTGCTTACCCGGCTGGCTGAGCACACAGCTAGCTTGTCTTGCAGAGGACTATGTGAATTAAACTTGCTTTCAAGTTTGCGCTGTTCTGGGATGTGGTAGATGGGTGGTATTGTTTCGGAGCCATCTGGTGTCTCCATTTTCAGGGAAGAGGAAGGATCTCGAAGATGGAGTCAGTCAGTTCGCCAGAAACATTGGTGTACATATACCAAACTACACGGCGTCACACTAAACAAAATCCATCACCGCGAGAGCCTTAGGGCACTGAGATGTTGGAAGCCTCACTTTTGCAACGTTTGGGCGTTGCTTTCTTCCAGTATCGCGTGATTGTGGGTCTGCAGTGTCCGTGTAGAAAACTTGGTAACACTTGCCAACCCACAGACGAATTTTTGTCTTCGTACAAGCCAGCCTAACGGGCATGCGTGGTTTTCGTCAGTCCAAATACAGCAGGGGATTGAGCCGTTTTCTCTTTCATCGACACAGTTCTGGGTCTCGGTGTGAGGCTCCACGTGGTGACTTTGGTCATCATCTATGGGCGCCCTGTGTTTTGTCTTCTTTTGGGGTTGTATGTTTACATTACCTGTGGAATTCGTCTGTCTTCCAAATCGTAGGACGTGCCATCTGGATTTTTGAGTTCTATTGTTTAGATTAAAGATACCAAGCTCTTCCCTAATTTTAATATTTATTTGCCCCTTCATCCTGCAGCCTGCTACACTCCTCAAGAATCTCATTTCTGCGCTTCCAATTTTTGCTTCCTGTTTTTTCCGTTTTTTTTTCTGCAGCCCATATTTCGGACCGTCGCGGGTTCGTTTCCCAATGAAGTCATTGGATTTTTCAATTTACCTAATCCTTTCAGCCGCACTATGACCCTGGGGTCGACTCAGCCTCTAACAGAAATGATCACCAGAATTCTTACTGGGGGTAAAGGGCGGCAGGAGTGTAAGGCTAACATCCCCACCGCCATCTGTGAGCCTATTTTCTAGGCAGTGTGGGAACTTCGACGTCTCACAAGCAAGCTGCTTCTTGACGTTGGACGACATGCGCTATATTACACTCTTGCCCTTCTTCTCGTGTTCCAGTCTACAGAGACCACAGAGACTGCTCGCTCCCTCCCCTCTCAGTTGAACTGTGTTTCGGTTGCAACTCCATAAGCCCATTTTGTTCTGCTTTTCTTGCGTATTTCTGCACCTTTAATTGTTGTGCTTTTCAGTTCAGTCCTTTCTGAATTAATATTGGTACAGCGACTGGCTACGGGCTGAACAGGAGGGGTCGGAGTTCGGGTCCCAATAGTGTCAACAATTTGTTCCTCTCCACGTCGTCTGGGGCCCATTCAGCCTCCTTTCCAATGGGTTCTGATGGTTCTTTCCTCGGGGGTGAAGCGGCCGGGACGTGAAGCTGACCTTTCACCTCCTACTAGTGCCGAGGTCAAGAAAATGTGGCTCTATATCTACCCCCCCCCATGCGCCTTCATGGCGTAGTACTTAATTAGTTAAGCACAGGGACAACTTTACCTTCAGTGTTACTTCAGCAGTGTTTTTCTCCAGTCTTTTAGGCATTTTGTGTGTGTGTGTGTGTGTGTGGCTCCAGTCCTGACCTGAGCACAGTTCTTCATGCACCTCTGAGTCAGAGTCACGTTACGTCCAACGATCAGTCAGTCCTTCCGTCCTAGTGTCCAGCCCCATCAGGGGCATATGACCAGATTTTAATTACTGTTTGACAGCCGCTGTTTTCTTGATGCTGGGCGCCATCTCTGACGAGAGGGCCGGTCTGTCATTTGTCAGAGTCATACTCAGTGGTATAAGTCATTTGTATGTATTATAGTCTGTGCGATACATAGAACAATATATTATAAAGTATATACAATATATACAAGGCCCCTGGCAGTCCAGGCCGAGAGCAGCAGATCATGCCCTGTCTCAAGTAGCTCAGGCTACAACTGCAGCCTAATCACTTGTGCAGAGGCAAATGTGAGCGAAACTGAAAGGATTTCGGGTGAACTGGTCGCGGTGTTCTGGGAATTTGGCAGGAGGAGCTGAGGAAAACCCCAAATGCATCACATCACTTGGAGAGTAGGTTCGCGGACGGTAAGTGGCATGCACATTGCAAGAACGCGGAAGTTCTGTAGTGGTCGCTGCTTGCCCTGGCGTGCCTCTGTGAAGTGCCACGTGCTCGTGAATACCTGTAAGTCGCTTCAGCGCTCAGTTGGCTGCAGCACAGCATGTTGACAAGTTTGGGGCTACAGATGTTGGGATAACGGAAGACGGCGAGAGTCTTTGCGATGACCGGTGCACCTGCTGAGACTCGAAGTGAGTAGGCTTCTTACGGACCCGAACTGGATGCAGAACGCGTCATGTAAGGGGACTTCGCCACATTCGGCAGTGCCAGAAACTGCGCCTGTCTGTCTATTGCTATTGGGGTGGCTAAGTCCCTTGTAGTGCGGCCAATTCTGGCCTATTGTACCAGCCCCACATGAGAAAACCTGCTCCAGCGCCACTTTGTCCACCACAAATCCCACTTGACCAGACCCGGGTTTGAACCCGGATTTATTTATCTATCTATCTATCCGTCCGTTGCTCCAACTTGGTGCATAGATAGATGGATATAGAGAGGCAGACGGGGGATCAGCCCATCGCAAGGCCGCAGCCTACACAGGACAGCACACAGAATAGACACAAATGTACTGGTAAGAGTACGGAGTGAATGTCATATGTTCGCATAAAGAAACTGGGACGCAAGATAGTTGCTGTATTGTGCGATGTGATGGCGTGTAGTTTGGTAAAGTTTCGGAGCAACCTACTGCCTCTATTCACAGGGCGAGTGGGAGCAGCTGATATGTACTTACAGGCGTCACAGCACCACGTCACCGCTGTGACGCACGTGAAGTGTCCGAGGAGAAGAGGTTACATATACACAGCACAGCGGATGGACTGAGGAAACGTCGGAATTCTGCGTGGCTACACATCGGTGCACACACCCAGCACCGAACTGTGAGAACGCGCGTATGCTACCTCTCAACTTGCACCCACAGACACATGCATGCCTTGCGTATGTATTGCCCTCCCGTCTTTGAAGTGCTGTCGTGTATTCATAAGAGACAAAAAAAAAAAGTAAAACTATCCTTGTAACAGGCCGTGTAGGCCCATACATACCGACTAAAACTTCATATATGTTCAGGCCGTGCTGCATGACCCATCCAACTCATCGTCTTGGTTTGAACAACCCACTAATGTTTGCTGAGGCTCCTCATGACGCAATCCTCGTCATCCTCTCGTTACTCTCCCTGTTTCTGTTTTAGGTCTAAATGTCCCCCCGCCCTCCAGCATCCTGCTCTCGGGCATCCTTAATCGGTATTCATCCCTGAATTTGGAAGACCATGTTTCACACCCATACAGAGTTGCAGGCGAAAAATAGAAGGCAAAAGAGATAGCAATATACCTACACCAGGCTGTGGAGGCTCATGAGCCTCCCACATTTTCTAGACAGTCGGCTCACAGATGGCGGTGAGGTTGTGAGGTTGTCAGCCTTACGCGCTGGCCGCCCTTTGCTCCCAGGAAGATTCCTGGTACTCATTTCTGTTAGAGGCTGAGTCGACCTCAGGGCCATAATGCGGCTGGAAGGAATGGGTTAACTGAAAAATGCATTGACCTCATCGGGAATCGAACTCGTGACCTTCAGGCTTGTAGCACAGTGCCTCAACCAAGTACGCTACCGCATGTTTTAATGTTGAATTTTTCATGTGATGGGCGGAAGAGCGAAATGGTAGGAAGCACCCCCTCCCCCCTGACTTCAGTATCCCCTTAATTTCTTAGCGAATGACGCCCCGATTGTTTAAGCCGTGCCGCAGTATCGAAGGATGTGTTACCCGTCTTGTTGACGTCCTGGGTTTGTGTCGTGCTCTCTGGTGCCGAGGCAAGAACACGCACACAAGCACCCCCGTGCGTCGGTCTGACCTCGGGAAGGACAGAAGGCTCTGCGATCAGGCTTACGGAATCTGTCAAAACACGTTACCATAACGCTAGAGTGTTGACCGTTAACACGTGTAAAACCTGCTTTGCCGGATTGTTTGGAACGAGCGAATAATTTTGTTTATAAAGAGATTACTTTGATGTGGATATGTGAATTGTAGTGAGTATATGTTGCTACATGTATACCCATTGCTAGGCAACGGTTTGGTAAACGTATTTCTGCAGAAGCAAACGCTCTGAACCATAGGACGTCTATTGCTAGGCAACGAAGCTGTAAACACTCATCCTTAATAATAGAAGACTGTTTTCCGTGGGGTCCGTGCATAGGAGTTATCTTGAAGACAATCGGCGCTACAAGTTCTCGGTAGGAGATAGCCAAGGGAAGTTCGTAGCAGAAGAGGAATTAGATGTAGGCGTGTGAGGGCTTAATGTTGTGTGCTGTAGGGCAGTGATGTCTGAGTGTGACTCTTATAGTTCCTGTGTTAAGATCCGTTGCCAGGAAACAGAGAGGGAAAACTTTGCAGAGCCATTGTTTAGATCGGTTACCTAGCAACGACTAGCGTCAGTGGACTTTGAAGATATATGTTATATTTACAGTAATCCTTGGAGTAATATAATTAATGTAGTTACGACTTGTGAATATGCAATAGATCGATTCGCGAATCCAAACCCGCGTCTATAGTGACCAATACACTTGACAATCTCATGGAGTGTCTGTGAGTTTATACAACAGTTTGGAAGCTGATTTTTCCAAAGAAGCACCCGAACATGTGCATGTATACCGGTTCAGTGAAATCGTGTCTGAGAGGCCCAGTCTGACACCAGCAAGCGAGCAGCACTTGATATGCAGCCTGTTTACATTGTGCTTAATTAAGCACCATACCATTAAGAAATAACCAAGTATGAATAGAATTAGCAAGGATAATGAGATGGGCAGGGCATGTAGCACAAATGGGGGCTAAGAGGAATACGGATAGGATGTTTGTGAGTGAGCCAGAAGGAAAGAGACCAGTAGGAAGACCAAGACGTAAGTGTCTGGATAATATTAAAATGGATCTCAGAGAGGTAGGTTATGGTGTTATGGACTGGATTGATCTGGCTCAGGATAGGGACCAGTAGAGGGCTCTTGTGAACACGGTGGTGAAACTGTGGTTACTTAAAATGCTGGGAAGTTTGTGAGTAGCTTCACAACTGGCGGCTTCCCGAGAAGGGCTAAGCTCCATGAAGTTAGTTAGTTTACCATTAAGAAATGAGGAGCCGGGATAGCTCAGTCGATATAGCGACTGGCTACGCGTTAGATGACTGACGAGTCGGGAGTTCGAGTCCCCTCCCCACCTCGACCAGACCAGTTCTGGGGCCCACCCAATGGGTGCCGGTGGTTCTTTCGCCGGGGGTAAAGCTGCCGGCGCTTAAAGTTGACCACTTAACCTCCAGCTGGTACCGAGGCCAAGGAAACGTGGATCTATGCATCCGCTCCCCCATACGTCTTCATGGCATAGTGCTTAATTAGTTGAGCACAGGAACAACTTTAGCATTGCCATTACAAAATGGAAATGTAACTCCTAAGGCACTACATGGTGGCTAGTGATCAGCTTTGCGCTTCGGCTGCTTCCATTTAATTGGATCCGTGTCTGAGCGTTATGAAGAAAGTAAGAACCTCTTACCCCTTCCGTGAATCAGCCCCCAGTCCTCAGATGTCCAGCCTACCGACCAAGCTATCCGTCACGAAAGTGACGGGAGGTTGGAGGAAACTGCATAATGAGGAGCTTCATAGCTTGTACTCTTCTCCAGGTATAATTAGAATTAATTAATTAGGAGGATGAGATGGGCAGGGCATTAGCACGAATGGGGGAGACGAGGAATGCGTATAGGATATTGGTGGGAAAGCCAGAAGGAAAGAGACCTCTGGGAAGACCAAGGCGTAGGTGGGTGGACAATATTAGAATGGATCTTAGAGAGATAGGATGGCATGGTATTGATTGGATTGATCTGACTCAGGATAGGGACCAGTGGAGGGCTCTTGTGAACATGGTAATGAACCTTCGGGTTCCATAAAATGCTGGGAAGTTCTTGAGTAGCTGCAGAATTGGCAGCTCCTCCAGAAGGGCTCAGCTCCATGAGTGAGTAAGTAAGTAAGTAAGTAAGAGCTACCATGAGCATGAAGACAGCAGGTTCCTCCGAAACCTGTACCACAATACACGGCGTCACATCCCAGTCACCGCCGCGAAAATGTAGGGGAATGCATGTGGCAGTTGACGCACGGGGACATGGCCCTAGTTCCTCTCCTGTGTAGAGTGTGTATCCATGGAGACGCGACAGCATCCGCCCGCCGTCTCTTCCAATCGATAATGAGGGCCATGCCCACTTTTAGGGCGGACACCTGCTTGTAGCACGGTGGGCTGGCATGAAGCGGCAAATTGTTGTATTTCCGAAAGTGATCCACTCTCACGCATTATAGCCCTTGATGTGCTGTGAGCTTAATAGGTTCTTGAAAGATTTCTGCTACTTTCATGCCGAGATTCTAAACTCGATAAAATGATAGTACGTGTAGCTGATGCTGTTATCTAGAGGAACGCTGTGCACTGCTTTGTGCAGGAGTGGACACTGCAGTGCCAACTAGGGCCACTGCCGTCTTCCGTCCGTGTTCGCACTTACTTGCTCACATGTGTGTACGTAACGACAGAACAGTAAGTGTTATGGATTTAAAATCTTGTCAGGTAACCGTCAAGTTACAGCACAATTATTTATTTATTTGAACTTAATTGATGGCCTGATAAATTTCGATATTAAAATGCCATCCCCAGGGTCATCCTTTCAATAAATACATCGATAAAATTTACTTACTGTTATTTAACGATATTGTACAGGAGACTTAAAAAGTAAAGCTATCCCTGTCACAGGCCGCGGAGGGCCATAGAGTTGTGAGACATCGAGCCTCCCACATTTTCTAGACAATCGGTTCACAGATGGCGGTAAGGATGTCAGCCTTACGCGTCGGTCGCCCTTTACCCCCAGGAAGATTCCTGGTACTCATTTCTGTTAAGAGGCTGAGTCGACCCCAGGGCCATATTGCGGCTGGAAGGATAAAGTAACGCCAATTTATAACGAATTAAATATATAGAAACTTTTCTTTTATGCACTTAAGAGATTCTGATATTCCATGTTCATGTTGAGGTCTCAGTAGATGACGAGGGGTACAACGGAATGACAGTTGTTTAATTGTCAGTTACAGGGCCAGCATCTTGCTTCAATAAATATAAAAATCGACTTAAGTTTCACTGAAAACTTGATAGTTATTTGTAGACTAGCTGTACCCGGCCACGCGTTGCTGTGGCTCAGTCTAACGAAATATTTCAATTCAAACGCAGATCAATCGACACAGCTCAATCCCACCGCCAATTGCACTGAAAAATAAGGAAAACAGTTAAGAAAACGAAATGAAAAACAATGGAAAATAAACTATACTCACGAAATGAACGCTATGGTAAACGACACAGCCCAATTCCAACGCAGTGTCACACGAAATAATTAAATCAAAATGAAAATAAATCGAAACTGTTTATATTCAGCGGTAGCTATCCCAAGACTGAGTCCTTCGACGGTTACTTCCAGACTCTGTTCTGTATCCCTCGGCATCTGCCCCGAGACTGACTGCTTCTTGTCCAAGCTGCACTATTTATACCTCGGAGGATGCTATGCAATGAGCCTTCTGTTGTCTATCACCGGGGAAAGGCTGCCAGAGTCGAATCCAAAACTCTGAGTGCAAACTCAGGATCTGTGCTGTGATTTCACTCGGAATCTCTTGCGATACTTGTGACCTCGTGATACTCGAGACACTCGTGATAATGAACAGTCGCCGGAGCTACACTCTCTTATACATATAGCCAGCGTTCGGACGGAATAGGGAATACCTTATCGAAGAGTTAGCTTCATCTGTTGCTTAGGAAATGCTAGCACAGAACACCTTGTAGAAGTGTTTGGTTTAATCCGTTGTTACGCAACGGAACCTCTTATCCTCTCATCTCCGGGGAAACGCGTTTGTTGCGGCAATTCCTATGCAACGGCCCACTGTATTGCGTCTCCATGGAAGTATACTTTCCGGTTTCATCCGTTGTTACGCAACGGAACCTCTTATCTTTTAATCTCCGGGGAAACGCATTTGTTGTCTCGGCAATTTCTATGCAACTGTTATTGCGTTTCCGTGGAAGTATACTTTCCGGATTCACGCGTGGCCGGGTACAGCTAGTAGGTTTATAAAAACACGCGCGTATTCGAATGCAACGTTGTGTCAAAATTTCGAAGCAACCGGTGAAGAACTTTCGGAGATTTTCGAGGGGTAACAAACGAACATTTTCATTTTTATTTATATAGATTATAGATTCTACGAGGTCCGTGCCGAGAGGTTATAACCGAGACAAGTTTAGAAGTCAGTCACTTGCAAATCAGTTTGTGTGAGATGTTCACCAGCCCGGGAGTTTGTCGGTTGAAGCAATGAGTTCAGTTTGTGAGACGGTAGCTAGGTCGCAATGGCGTGAGCGGGGCAGCTGAAGAATATCCACTATTAGAAGCCATTACGAGGAAACGACTATTGGAGACTAACAGACTGAGAAGGCTTAGCACGTGCTAAGGTTAGAGATAATGTTATAGTTACTTGTACCTACGATCTGTAAGTGGCGACTACTGTCACACTCCGCACGCTTGACAAATAGAAGACACAGTTGTTATTTCTCAATCATTATAGAAGATGAAAATTATTTCTGCACTACACTGAAACTTAACTACTCCACGGTTTTCCCACAGACTTCCTCGCGATACCCTCGCAGTTCGTGGCTCGGGGCAGTAATTCCGCTTTTACTTTCCTATCAAGACTGTTTTATACCCAGCTAACCCTTTACGTCACTGCCTTCAGAGTGCTTATCTTTCGGTTCGGGTTTACGGACGGACTGGTCATTCGTTCAGCGCTCTTAAGTTGTTTGGAAGTGAAGTGAAGTGAAGTGAAGTGAAGTGAAACAGACCCTACTTTCCTCTGTAAAAATACTTTTGATATCATGTCCTGCTGCGTTCGGCTCCTTCCTTGGCTGCATCCGAAGAAACCCTCGTCGCTAAAGGCATGAAGGAGGATGTAACGAACGCCATGAACTTTGGCATGGCTACAGAACGTTCCCAAGCCTCAGGCAGGTCATTCATTTCCGCGGGAATCGTACTCGTACTGTATCTGTCATGAATATGTAAGTAGTAACAGATTCTTTCAGGCAGGGATTGTATGGCTGCCGTATTGTTTGCGACCGCGCTTGGGAAATGGGGCTTGTTTGACTTCCCGTCTAACCAACCTCACCAAGGTCACATCTTGGAGCTACGTAGCTTTTTCAGACCACAGTTTGCTATGTGTATCTGTGTTTGAACAACACGAAGCACATGTAGTCAGTCCGTGTTTCTTTGTGTAGTATCCCGGAAGCGCCTCGACACCAAGTCACGGAAAGCGGCGCTGAGGGCCAGCCCACGGCGGAGCTGTCTGTTAATTGATCTGCATGCCTGTGTTGTCCCTGAAACAAAATTCCTTTGTCGGAAGTAGTAGAAGAATTGCATGAAAATGCTATAGCCGTCCAAATCAACCGGACCTCCTGTTTGGGCGAATGGGTAAGGTTGGGTAACTCAGCTGATAAAGCTTTGGCTCTGTCTCAAGCGTCTCAAGGGTCGCAGTAACGGGGAAACACATGGCTCGTGCACCATACGACAAGCCACGATGGTTCGCTTTGATAGTAAGTGTATTTATTTCACTCCACCAGTTTGTACTCTTAACAGCGAGTTACTTAATTCGCATAAACGACGAAGCGTAATGGCGTGCTCGATTTCCCCGTTGTGTCAGTTTATCCACTACTGGTGTTAATTTATTACAACGAATTTCCTCACCCCTTATATCTAATGTAGGCATTCATATTGGTTGAAACAAACGGAAGTCACGTCATCGTATGTAACGCATTTCCGTATCTAGAAGTCACCAGCCCCAGGATCTGTTCCGACCGGCTGGACTCCTCTCGGCTTGACTCACGGTGGCAGAAATTGCCTTCTGCTCAGATTTCCTGCTCCAAACCCGGGACAAGATTCAAACCTCCGCGACACAGTCGCTTACGTCAAGGCAAAAAATGGATAAACGATTAAATATACCTATAATTTTAGGCTGTTACCATGCAACACGTAGAACGGTATGCAGAGCGAGCTTCTAAAGAGGAAACAAACCAGTGCACGACCCAATGCACGATGGAGGCGTAAGGCGTAAGACGTACGTCTCGGAGTACACACGGCGATAGCAGGTTGATTCTGCTGAGTATGTTTCTAATTTCTTTGGGTGGGGTGAGACTCAGTCCACTTGATACGTCGACCACTGTTTGGCCTATTGTACCAGCCCCGGATGTTAGAGGATGAGTGTAGAGCAGTCAGTGGAGTGGGAATTGGCAGGGAAACGAAAGTACTTGGCGAAAACCTGCTCCAATTCTACTTTATTCATCAAAAATCCCACATGACCTGACCTGGGATCGAACTCGGGCGGGAAACCTCAGCTATTGCACGGTGTTTACTGTGAGACTCACATGAAACATAGTCGGAAAGAAGGCAGTTGACACTGATGGATGTTTGCGAAATGAACAAGTCTATTATTCTATCCTGGGGGTTGCTCGGGGTTTGTGCTTTGTCCACCGTCCGGTATTCAGTTCTGGACCCAGTCCCGAGTGTTATACACCTTCGTCAGAAACGTTTGCGATCTCGTTAAGTATGAAATGTTACTGGTTTCACCGTCTCGCGCGCAACACGTCATCCCATAAAAGTAAGTTACTGAGAATTATTCACTTCGGATGTTTTACACAGCACATAACTTCTAACTTCTTAAATGTTTTTCACTACACGTTTCGACCAATGTGGTCATCATCAGGTATTTTAAGATTACAGTTGAGGAAACTGCTGTCCTGTTATCGTGGCTTCGGTTGTTAATGCGTGGTGCCCCTTGTGCTCATGCGTATTCAAAGTGACTGGTTCTTTAATTGTTTCTTGCATCCTGTTGTGTTTTTAATCAATATTAGAGTCAATTTTACCGACTACACAACACGTTTTTATTATTATTACACTACATGTTTCGACCTCAAGAGGTCATCCTCAGGTGTACGAACAACTGTATAATTACACGCAATCACATTCGTTTTTCCACTTATTCGACTCTGTATCTTGTTCAGGCTTACCCTCAATGATATATCAAGCTCTTCTTATAAAACACAAGTTAAAATATTATTCTAAATGTTAAAAGTTAAAAATTTTTAAAAATTTCGCGAATCGAAGTTCGACTCGGATCACTGGTTATACTTTCACTTTCACTTGTTTTTCAGTCACTTCCTACTTACGCTTGACCATTGCGTCCAGTTCACTTCAACTAGTTTAATTACTACCACTGGTTAAAAGTTCATGAATTAAAGTTCAACTTTATTATATTGGTTGCACTTTCACTTTTTTGGAGGTCTCGCTGTTCTTCTGCGTCCTCTGATGCTGCTGGATCTGTTACGATCCTTGTCGTGATGGCTACTGACTGGTTCTTTCTGGTGTTTTATGCTGTGTGTCCTATGATACTAAGTGATGTGCAGCAGTTCTTTCTGTTGTTTTATGCTGTGTGTCCTATGATACTAAGTGATGTGCAGCAGTTCTTTCTGTTGTTTTATGCTGTGTGTCCTATGATACTAAGTGATGTGCAGCAGTTCTTTCTGTTGTGTTATGCTGTGTGTCCTTATCATACTAAGTGATGTACAGCAGGATTCTACAGAATTAGTATCTCGTTCCATCCTGAACAGAGAAATGTGTATAACATGTTGCTGGAAAGTGAGCTTGTAAGCAGACATTCTGGCACCCCGTCCCCCCCAACCCATTTGGTGGTTACGGCTGAGTTCAGACATGTTTCCGTCAGTCAGTGCCAACCTAGGATAGATGTAAGTTGCGAAGTTTGATTCCTCTTGTGTTTATCGCTCTTTATGGATAAAATTCAAGTGGAAATTTAGAAGAAAAGATAATTATTCCAAGTGAAATATTTTAAACTGGCTCCCTACTGCTCGCAGCGCCAAAACGCCCTGAATATCGGGACGACTTCCGGCACGGGAGTGATCACACCTACACGTCACTTCCGGAGGAAGTTGACACTGACTAAGGAGCAGTGCAGCATGGTGAATGCTGTTGCCTGAGGTCGCATGACCATGGCTTTGCTTGTTTATGGTAGCTATATAGTTTATAGAGACGGTCCTCCATTTTTTGTTTCCTGCACCAGGCTTTTCAATTATTGCCTGTTCTTTCGTTGCCAGTGAAACTACCTGTCCACAGGGATGTTCCCTAGCAACGACTGTCGTACTGTCGCCTGTTTACACTGCTATTACTTGGCAATGAGTCTATATGCCACAGTATTATGAAATGTATTCTGAATCCTTGTCCGAACTGGCCCACTTGGCCAGCCGCTACTTAAAGCGAATTAGAATATTTGGGCCAAGCAGGCCAGACTGTACGGCGGGAATGGAGTCGTGACGTGGGCCCGATTGATATTGTTACTCCATGCAGAACGATACGGTTCAGTAACCGAGCGAGTAACTGACTCGAGGGGCTGACAGTCGCTCATTTTGTAAGGAATCCCTCAACAAGAGGCCCGTTGCTATGGAGAGCCTGTGGACCCTCTTCTTGAGCTCCTGCCAAAACATTAGTCCGAGGCACTCGTTTCGTGAGGTGCTAATTTTGACACCGAGGGCTTATAATCCTTAAGCTCAGCCCAGAAGCTGAAAGACGTGACGATATTATTAAAATGGATCATTGAGGTAAAGTGGGTTGGATTGCGTTGGGTAATGTAGCCTTTATTTTGTGTTGACGTATGGATTTCTGTACCTGTGAGTGAAATTGGTGATACTTGTTCATTTTGTTTATTTATTTATTTTTATTTCACAGCGCTAGCAATAGCGCATGGCATGGTGGTTAACTAAATGGGAAAGGGCTGAGTAAACCCAGACTTCTTACTGCGCCTCATGAGAGGAACGGAAGAGCGGGAGAGCTGGGCAAATCCTTGCAGACAAGCCGACGGCCATCCAGCCTCTGCGGAAGGAGAAAGAAGCCCGTCACTGGGCCCTGTCCGTGGTCTGACGAATCCAGCCCATACCCCCAGTGCCTGTGTCCGTCCTGAGCGGTCCTGTAGTCTCTCGGTGAGCAGCAGAGAAGCGATCTTGGGCTGATTAAGAAACGTTGTCGGTCGATACAAGTAAATACAGGAAGCACAGTTTGTTCTCCTTGCGTTTATTTTTCTAGAGCAGATCTATTCATACGCTGCTTTAAGTGTTGATTCCTGATGTCACCCTGAGTGTCTTGGTGAATAAACGAGCGTCTCCTTCCAGATCCTTATATTTGAAGTGACGATGCAGGATCGCCTTTCCGACTCATTCTGCGACTGCATTTAAACAGCGCTGTCATAAGTGGTAACTGCTTCGACATAAGGAAGACTGTGCATTTCACCCACTCCCATGTATTTGTGTGCTCCGGAAGATTCTCACAATTAACAGAAAGTGTTTCTCGAAACAGCATTGGTCGATTAGTTTTTGTACGTAAAGACGTAATATGTTTTCTGTGTAGCTGGAACTGATTATATATATTATTATTATTTAGATGAACTTAGGACTTCAAGATGAATGAATCCGTTGCGCTTTACAGTGTGAACCGCGCCAGTTGGCTAATAATATTTGGCAGTCCGACCCAGTCTGGAGCGCAGCCAAGAATATCAGGCACAGTTTCTACTAATAGAATCGAAATTGTTTCTTCATATGTAAAAATAAATGTTCCTATTCTTGCCGCTTAGTTCCTGCGAAGTCCTATGGCAGTGAGGCCTGTTATCAGTACTTACCGTTATCAGACAGCCATGTAGGCCTCGACCAGCCATAACCGCCATGTTATCAGCGTGAGCACAGGCGTGCCACTTGTGCGGTGCCCATGCTGGGAGCAGTGTGTTGTGTTGTGATGCAACTCGTCTGCTGCTATTGGTGTGCCCTGCAGGAGTTGTGAAGTGCGCGCGAGCTCAAGTCTCAAGGAAAGTTCCCCCAAAGATGTGCAGTTACCTTCGTCGTTGTATCTCAGCGTTTAATAACTCGAGAAGCACTAAACGGATTTTAATTACCTTTGGTAACCAGACGTTTCACTAGGATCTGTTGATACGAGTACATTCTGATTCTAACGGAAATGTGCGCGCAATCTGTCGCAGTGAAACACGTTTATAACAATAGATATAGAGAAATGCGCCCGAAATGTGACAGTTGCATGTTTGCGAGCGCTCTGGAATTGCTGCTCACAGTCACTCCCGGACCTCGTTCGCCTGTTCTGTGAGCTGTTTCAAAGACATACGCGTATGTATCTACGGCTTTTTCAGTTTCTTGATCCTTTATGTACCCAGTCAGTAGGACACCTTGGACGGGGGATGAGCCCGTCGCAAGACCGCCACCTACACACATGACAGCACAAACACAGAATAACTTCACACAGACATCCATGCCTCGAGTGGGATTCGAACTCACGAACTCAGTGTTTGAGCGGGTGAAGACAGTTCATGCATTAGACCGTGCGGCTACCGTGATCGGCGATTCAGTGATATATAAATTTAAATATACCTGATTTCGGGAGTACGTTGGGCAAGCTATGCGGTACGCAAGGGAGCAAAGGGGATATTCGCGAAAGAAATTTGACCCGGAAACCCGAATGGAAGATTTATGCGGCGTAGATGTGAGATCATTATCTAAACCAGGGTTTCCATTTTTTTTTTTTTGCAGTGAGGGCTCTGTTGCTTTTTTAAAGAACTTCATGAACACCCCAGACCAATAAACCGCCTGTGTTAAAAATTAAATGAAGCGAAACATGTTACGTTCGTGAGAAATCAACGAAAAGTCCATTCGAACACGTACTCGAATTGGATTCGTTGGTTGGAAGTGAAGTTTATCTTTATCTTGAGTGGTTTGGTTTGCGAACCATAGTTTGGATTCCACTGTGTTGTGCTTCACCTTGCCACTCTGTTCAATGGGGTTGTGTAAATACTATTTATTGGCGCTAGTTCAGTATATTTACATCCATGAAGCAGTTTCGTAACCACACGATATCATTGATTAAATAATTCATTTAATTTGAGATTCGATGTTAAGAGACGTATCTGCCCGGGAAGCCCCTGGACCCAATGGATCCAGGGATCAGTCCAGGAAGCCCTGACACAAAAGAATAATCACAGAAGCAGTGTCCAGGACTGAACGGTCAGAAGACGGGGTGCGGTGTGAGTGTTACCCCCTGAAGCAAAAACTTAATGCAAATTTCAGTTCCTGCCTGACAGAAAACGAAGACCGACAAATGAAGCCATTTAGGCAAAAATAGACAACCACACACACTGTGGGCAGTGCTGCTTTAAGGGGCTGGAGAGCCTGCATCTCAGCATGCAAAGAAAGCCCACCAACAGTGTTAATTTGAATTGAGGAATTCCATCGCGCGCTCTTGGCAACAAAGAAACGTGTTTTCAGTAAAACAGCAAATTTATAGACTGTATTTATGGGCAGTGCGTCCGCATATTTGTAGTATGTAAAACATGATACGTTTGGCGCCAAAATATGTGATATTTTATTTGATATATATAAAGTTATTTGAATGAAACACAGCGTTGTTTATAAGAGATTAATTAATTTGAACTGATTTTGACTATTTCTAGCAACACAGCTTATTATAATTGCATTAGTATTTTAGTGTACTCTCGATATCCAGTGATGGACATCCGCTTTATGACAACCTGTGTTCGTTAAATATGTGAAGTCTTTCCTTCTATGTTAACGTCGCTTTCTGATGATCTCCAGTAGATTTGTTGCTCCTTCACACAGTTGTTTGTTAAGAAGTTAGAGCGCAGCTGGCGCGCGGACATGCGCAGTAGGTGCGATTGCCCTTACAGCTGTACCAGCTGAACACTTGCCGTTGTCCCTTTTGCGCAGGCGCCCGCGGACAGCCGCATCCCAGTGTTCCTGAAGCAGCAGCCAGGCGTGCCGCCGCAGCTGCCCGTCCGAGTGCCCTTCACCTTGCGACCGCACAATGAGAAGACAAGCAAGCGGCCCTCTTCGCTGTTGGAGCTGTTCGGAAGGAACAAGGTAGGCGCTGTGCCCACGAAACCCATGTCAGTGGAGTCCTCAGTGCCGTCTGGTCCACGCAACACTGACGCACCTTTGAATATAAAGTCTGAACATGTGAAGAATTTTAAGACGTCTGAAGGATGTTGCGGTCCGTTGTTTGCTGGTCGGGACGTCGACACGACCGGCGCAGTGACGTCTGCTCACGTCGGACATCGCGTGTGCGTGAATGGCACCAAGGTAGGTCAAGACATTGTGAGAATGGCAGTGTCATACGAACCCCAAATAAGCGTAGTGTTTGCTGCTCGCACTTTGTCCCTACATTCCCTCCAGTTTTATGATACTGAGCTACGGCCTACCTAATAAAACATTGTGACGCAACCAAAGGCCCGTGTGGCCGACATGAACATGGTACGGGACTTTGGTTTTGTCACAATATCCAGCCTTGTTCTGTTAGGTGAACCTGTATCATAGGTTGTCAAACTGAAACCCTGAAGAGTAGGAACCTCCACTTGGAAGACCTTGACATAGTTGGTGGGGAAGTATTCACATTAAAGTTATGGAAGTGCAGTGGGAGGCTGTGGACTGAAATATCTGGCTCAGAATAGGGATCATTGGTCTGCTGTTGTGAACGCGGCAATGAACCTTCGGGTTCCGCTGGAGGCGGTAGATACCACGAGTAAGTGGCCGACTGTTAGCCTCTCAAAGGACCTTGCTCCATGCAATGAACCGTAGCTTATGAAAGGTTTGTTCTTAATGTTTCACAGTTGTTAGGTTTGAGGCTGTCTCAGAGATGACCACGGACAGTACAGACTTATGGGTGTAACACCCTGTAGTTCGGAGGGCCCAACTCTCTTCGTGCTTTATGCTTGATAATGTATATTGGTATGGACAGCCGGAATTCGAGTTTTGTTTGCACCAGCATGTTTAGACTTGAAATGGGGTACGCGATAATTTTTTATGATACGATTAATGCGGTTGGAGCTTGAAGCCACACAGCATCTGGGGTTCGAGATCTTGAACATTTAGGCGCCTGTAGGTCGCCAAGGTGCTTGGACACAGCGGCGGGCCTGACGGTGTTGTCAGTACGTTTTCTGTGCCTGTACGGGTTCTTGTGTTTCTCTCCATAATACTGGTCTTCTGACAAGGTGGGAATCCTCCGATACTTCGGCGAAATCGAACTGACGTCTGGCATCTTCTGTGGAGTGGAGTTGGACGAACCCGTGGGTCGGCACGACGGATCGGTGCAGGGTACCAGGTACTTTACGTGCAGACCGCAGCATGGCATTTTTGCCCCCGTCGGCATTGTGCGCCTTGTGCCTGGGCACAGCTGGCAGCAGCCATCAGACGTCTGCGCAAGGAGGGAGAGCGCGACACTCATCTTGAACGAGTCGGGCCCCTACAGTCTCCTAGACGGCTGTACCGTCGAGCAGATAGGAAAGGATGGAGAGGCGGAAGACGACGCTCACATGCAGGTGAGTACAGAGAAACTGTCATCGTTTGTATACGGTACACTGACGTAGGGTCGGACGTTCCTGTCTTCAGGTCGGTCCTCGCTCGCTTCGTAGGAGCGCTGTACAGGCAACGTGTACTTCTGTGGCCACTTAAGCGGAACTCTGCCCAGTCACTGAGTCACGTGGACCCCGGAGGGTTCAGGACAGGACTTATGTAACCCCGAACACAATTAATTAATTTAGTTCTACGTGATCGTCCCTGTAATCAGGCCGGAGAATGTGAACGCTTGTCGCGTCTGCTACACCCACTCAGATTCTGACCGCTGGCGTAACAGATTACAGTAAAATGTACCCATAATGCTGTTTGTTGCTATGCACGCACTTCCCAGCCCCTCCCCACCTCGCCACAATCGCAAGGATTCGAGACGCCGTATTTGAATGCTGCTTTGAGCTAGTGCTGGACTACTTAACAGTTTCAGAACAAGTTAGGGAATGTTCACATGGCTTACCAGCGCTGGCACATTATCGTCATCAACTCTTTGATCGATAAACACGTATTTTGGCTGTGCTGTGAAGTACTTGAGATTTTGTTCAAAAACGTCCAGTGTGAAAGTGGTGCTAAACAAGACCCAGTTGCCCTTAAGATAACACAGCATAAATTCCTTAAGGAAAAGTGCACTGTGTGTGAAGTATGTCGTTTTGTTGAAACTTCTTCCTCCCGATAACTGTACAGGCGTTTACGCGCTTCATACTTGAGGACCAGAATTTCTGATGTTACTGAGCTTAGGTATTTCCTGAAGAAGCTTTCTTTTTGTAGGTAGAAAATATTGCACGTTCCTAGAAACATTTTTGTCAGTAGGATTCCATTATTCATGTTGAAAACCTCATCAGTTTCCCCACGATATTTCAGGTGACGTTGTCCATGCTGGATTATGTTTTGGTCCCAAAGTCTTACCAGAGAGTTTGTTTGCGGAAATGGCTCTGTTTGTGTGTGCTGCTGACAGATCTCAGGGCAAGCTAGGCCCAAAGATTGTGATCTGAATTTTTATATGTGAGGTGAACCGTTTGCAATTGACCGTACACAGAACATAGCTGTCAGAGGACGCCAGTCCTAACTGACAAACGCGACACGCAAGGATCCGCAGCTTGTAGTGGTTTGTGTACCTTCATGGGGACCGTCCTGCCATTAGCTCGGGCAGGTGGATAGCGGCAGAGGTTCTAGGATCATGTTTTTAGTGGCACGTTCACAAATTTTGGTGAGGAGGGGAGGATATTGCTTTAGCTTTGTCTGTGTGTCTGTGTGCTTGCAACAACTCTAGAATTGCTTACGAATATTATTCAGATTTTATATTTTGACGTTTTACTAAAATTTATATGAACATTTAATTTTGGTTAAAATTGTATAACAACGAATATTTTACATGAAAATTTGCATAAATTTTGGCCGCATCGCAAAAGGAATTTGCGTCAAACTCGCTAAATATTTATCGGGCTCAAAAACTATTCAAACAAAGGCTGTGTAGATATATGAAGCAATTTTATCTACGCCGAATGCACCTTTTCAGCAAGTCTTACTCTTTTAGAGGTAAATGAACGCAGGGAACGAATGGACCACTATTGTTACACTAAGCGTAATTTTCGTACAATACAATACCCATTGGTAGACAACGGCTTTTACTAGGCAGTGGCCCGTAAACAGCAACACATGATCGGTTATTTTCTGTGCGGTCCTTTCCGAGATGTTATAAGCAAGACAAGTTAGGCACTGCAGTCAGTCAGTCAGTCAGTCAGTCAGTCAGTCAGTCAGGTGAGTTGTGAGTTGGATAACCGCTGCGGTTCAGTTGCTGTGGGCTGTTGCTGTAAGAAGCTGGTAGCTGAGGCCGGGGACAGTTCGGGAAGGGGAATGCCCGCCGCAACCAAGTAACGGTAGTGGAGGCGTGACTGGGCACTAGTCTGTGTGTATGTGTGCCCGCGCGCGCGCGCGCGTGTGTAAAGTGTAATCACGCGCCGTATCAGAGAGTCCAATAAATTCGGTCATCAATCCAAAACCCGTTTATAATGACTCATACACGTGACAATATGTTTGCAGCAGACAGCATCACATTGTAATGTGGATTTGTCCAGGACTCTTCATGTATTACAGTTCAGACCGCAGCGAAATCGGAAGGCTATGGAAGCGATGCTGGGCTGCGCCTGTTTAAATTTACATTTTCTTAACAAGTTGAGTCGGTGTGGGTGTTAATATATCCGATCGATAGGACACACTGCATTTTGTTGGTACTTTTCTACAAGTCCTTGTGCCTGTGTTTCTGCACAAGGTTTAAACATTCACGTGTAGCAGAGAGAGAACTTGCGGAATGCGAAAATATTAGCCCCCTCCACCCTTGCACGTGAAACCGTAGTTCCGCTGCTACCCTATAACCGGGGTTATCCCAGAAACTGGCTCTTCACACATGCTCAGGCGGTCAGGGACCGTTTCTTGAGGAAGTGGACGAAGACAAATCTTATACATGTTCTGTTTGGGAAATATTTTCTCGTAAGAATCAAGAATAATTAAATATTGGGGTTTCGTTCCGTTTCATTTTGTGTCTGATATAATTTGACAGCCACGCACGAGGGAGAGTCAGTAAATAATTCACAAATGGAAGTAAAATGGGCGTCATAGGTTTTCTATATGTATCACTAGGTAGCAGCACAGTCCAGCTTCATGACAGTCTAGGTAGCAGAGATGCATGCTCAAGTTCAGAGGCTGGTTTCAGTAGTCAAGATGGCAAACGTGCTCGAGGATTGCACTACCGAGGAGCAGCGTTCTCTTGTGTTTTTTTTTCTGGACGAATACAAAGAATACTCATTAAGAAATATTTACTGTTTACGACGGAAAGTGTTTGTCGTGTAAAGTGTTTTCAGAACTTGGTGACACATGTCGCTGATGAAGAAGAGGTTGAAACAGATGTGCGGAAGTGGCCGAGACAACGATCAAAATACTTTCGTGCTGCGGGTTTCGGCGCATTGGCAAAGCGATGGAAGATATGTACCGATGTTGCTGGAGGATATGTCGAGAAATACCTGTTTTTTTTCAGGTTCGAATATCACATGTTTTTTATCATTTTCTGACATATTTGCTGACTCTCCCCCGTAAAAAGGTCATTACATGGAAGTCTCACTGGCCGCATATCAGCGCTAGGACCCTGAACGGTCTGAGAAACTACAGCGTTTGTGTTTTGCCCACAGCAGCCAAGCGCCATGTCTACACCGACGCCGAGCAGTGTCGCGAGCAATGCGGTGCTGTGGGAGAGTTGGAGCCAGTGCCGCTCATCTTCAGCAACCTCCTCGACTCCTCCTTCACACTCTCATCATCAGTCGCAACCTTCACAGCAGCTCAGCAACCAGAACTCCTTAGAGCTGGATGAGGGTTTTGGCATTCTCACATCTGACCACATAAGTCCTGTGGGTTCGCAGTCCTGGCCCCAGCCACACCACCTCTCACAGACTTCACTGCAACTCAGCAAACAGAGCTCCTTTGAGCTGGACGAGAGCCTTGGCATCCTCACACCTGATCAGATGATAGACTTTGCTGTATGTGTAGACAGAAGCACTGTGGGACGAACTCCGTCTTTTGAAGATATGGGCATCTTTCTTCTTGGGGATGGCAAAGGTGATGACGTGGAAGATTTTCTGCGAGATCGCTTGCCATCAGAATCTGATGGACCTTCCTCATCCAACTATCCATCTTCAGAATTTCCACAGTTGCCTGATGATGCCGTGGACAGTATCCTCGAGACAGCTGAGAACGTGGCCAGTACTGACCACTTGCTTCTCCCCAAGGCAGAGGGTGTGCTAAGCAATGACGCGACAACACCTAGCCAGCGTCAGAGCACGCTGAATGCAGTGTTCTGTGCATCAGAAGACCTGAGTGATAATGTCTGTCCAGCGGTCTCCAAGTCCAGTGACGGAGACTTCAGAGTCGGGCAGGATATCTCAGACCGCACCCTCTCACCAGAGGACCTCCCGATGGACGCCCCATTTCAGGAAGTGATGGGAGAAATTCTACAGAAAGCAGAAGTGACGTCGGAGAGTGGTCATGACACAGCAGGACTCTCAGGTAGGTGCTAGGGGTCTTGACACTGATTATACGCCCTCTGTTTTGCTTATAAGTATATAGTGAAGCTGCAAGTATCGCAGACTATACAGCATGGCCTATGAAGAAAGGTCATTATTCCGACAGGTCATGGTGTCGGTCATTCTAAGCAAGAAATTGTACATGTACATGTATCTTATTCCGAACGGTTTCCGAGATAGAGCTGTTTCACTGCACAGTACACTGTACAGACGAGCAACACGCCATGTCCTCACACGAGTTTCACCGAGATACAGCTATTTCACTGCACAGTACACTGTACACTGTACAGACGAGCAACACGCCATGTCCTCACACGAGTTTCACCGAGATACAGCTATTTCACTGCACAGTACACTGTACACTGTACAGACGAGCAACACGCCATGTCCTCGCACGAGTTTCACCGAGATACAGCTATTTCACTGCGCTGTACACTGTACAGACGAGCAACACGCCATGTCCTCGCACGAGTTTCCCCGAGATATAGCTATTTCACTGCGCTGTACACTGTACAGACGAGCAACACGCCATGTCCTCGCACGAGTTTCCCCGAGATATAGCTATTTCACTGCGCTGTACACTGTACAGACGAGCAACACACCATGTCCTCACACGAGTTGCACCGAGATAGAGCTATTTCACTGCACAGTACACTGTACACTGTATAGACGAGCAACACGCTATGTCCTCACGCGAGTTGCGCCGAGATAGAGCTATTTCACTGCACAGTACACTGTACACTGTACAGACGGGCAACACGCCATGTCCTCGCACGAGTTGCAAATTGCATTGATGTTGACGGTTGAATTTTCGAATCTCTATCAACTTTGTCACTCGAACAATAAATACCGGTATTAGAAACAATATATAATATCTGTTTCTTATCCACGAAAGTATGTTCTTGGTTTAAGAAAGAGCTGTATTAGGACATGCAGTTTGTCAGCTGGTTGTCTTCGCCAGTATGCAGTTTTGTGAATTTGCATTCTCTAATTATGTAGCAACGAAACAAAATACAGAAGTAGACCAAATGTGACACCAGATTTGTGAATACAGCTTTCCAATATCAAGCTAAGCATAAAAGAATGTGTTGGGGGTGGGGGGAAGCGCTGGCGGGAGACAGTCTTTGCATTGCAGACTGCAAATATTTGGCATATTAGTTTTTAAGCTTGATTTTCTTTTATACGTGAAGTGTGATTTCTGTCTCTAAATATGTGCATTTAACTAACATGTTGATCTCGTACCTCGCCCAACATTTATTTAGCATTATCCTTATTTGTGCGGGAGCACGCAGTAACTGGGCGAGGCACTATGATACAGGCGGATTCGATTTCCTTTGAGGTCACTGGACTTTTCAATTGACCTAATCCTTCCAGCCGCACTACGGCCTTGGGTTCGACTCAGCCTCTAACAGAAATGAGTACCAGGAATCTACCTGGGGGCAAAGGGCGGCAGGCCGGCGCGTAAAGCTGACAACCTCACCGCCATCTGTAAGCCGATAGTGTATAAAATTTGGGAACCTCGACGTCTCACAACCCTATGGGGCCTGGACGGCCTCTTACAGGGATAGCTTTACCTTTTATCTTATTTGTGGTCTAGATGCATTAGCTTCATATATCTTTAAGAACTAAAGGTTTCCGCGGGCAAATGGAGTTTGGAGAAGCCATTAGAGACCAGTGAACGCAGTTGAGTCGCAGCAGGCCGCCATAGTGACAAGTGTTCTGGTATGTTTTGACGTCAGGTGCGACCTCTGCCGGACCGTCGTCGCGTTCCTCGGCTGCCCCTCCTGCTGCCAGCAGTTTCGTAACCAGCATCACTAGTATCACCAGCTTGGACAATGGTTACCAGGGTGATGGGGAGTGGAGTCGCCCGGCGAGCAGGGGTCCAGAACATTCTCCGACCAATCACCGGGTCATCAAGCTGAAGACGTGTGGGCCCGACCCAATGACGGACTCAGACTTCTTCACAGAAAGCGACGCAGACACACATGATGATCCCGGTGCGGGGACTGGGCGTGGCGATCGCAGAGCACAGGTCATCGATGGTACGCTGTATGGGGCAAATCTGCATGCTGGCAGTGCCGTGCTTGTAGGTGAGTGGGGAATGTCGAGAGTAGTGACACCGTGTAGCTTGGTAGACAGGTATCATATCACTTGAACCTGCACGGATGATGACAGTATGTTGCTATCTGCCTACCAGCACGGCGTTTCGTCGCCTAAGGAGGTTGCCTAAACATAAACATACAAACGAACATGTTTAAAATTTATAAATTTTTGCACGTGATAGAGTAGTTGATTGAGGCATTATGCTACAAACCAGCAGGTCGCGTGTTCGATTCCCGATGCAATCGTTGGACTTTTCAATTGAGCTAATCCTTCCAGCCGCACTATAGCCCTGGGGTCGGCTCAGCCTGTAACAGAAATGAATACAAGGATCTTACTAGGAATAAAGGGCAGCCAGCTCATAAGGCTGACAACCTCACGATGTCTGTGAAACGATTGTCAAGAAAACGGCTAAAGGTCATACCATCTTGAAAACACCGGTTCTCGTCCGATCACCGAAGTTAAGCAACATTATTTGTGGTTAGTACTTGGATGGGTTACCGCTTGGGAACACCACGTGCTTTTGGCACTACATTTTGGGGGCACGCGGCAGCGTAGTCATCTCTATGCTACAAGCCGGAAGGTCGCGGGATCGAGTCCCGATGAGGTGGATTTTTTCAATTTACCTAATCCTTCCAGCCGCACTATGACACTAGGGTCGACAGCCTCAAACAGAAATAAGTACCAGGAATCTTCCTGGGAGCAAAGGGCGGCCAGCGCGTAAGGCTGACAACCTCAGCGCCATCTGTCTAGAAAATGCGGGGACCTCATCTCACAACCAATAGGTCTCGACGGCCTGTTACAAGGGTACCGTTACCTTTTACTTACTTTTTATACATAAACATACCTCCAATACCAGATTTATGCTAAATTTGTTGAGTACTTAGAGATGAAGTTTGTAGATGGCCATGTAGGCAGACAGACAAGGGTCCCCAACAGTGAGTTTCTCTGTGAACTTTGTAAAATGAGTGCATCCCAACAATACCCCTACATCTGTGCACAGAACATTTCTCTGCGACGGTGAAGTTTATAGAATCTGTACAATTTCTGCGTTGTATCTCTGCAGGCCAACAACACCAACGATGTCCCAGTTTCACGGCTTCTATCAATGAGGAGATGGAGTCCAGCGGTGTGTACTCCGACCTTGAGAGGCGGCCGGAAGATGCCACTTCCGACGGAAAGGAGATTCAGGGTGAAGAACAAAATCCTGGCGAAGAAAATTTCTCTCCTGATGGGTCCACCAAAACTGTTTCTTCGCGTTCGGAGCAAAGTCAAATCAAAGAATCGTGTCTCACCTTCACAACTGTTATCCAGGAAACAATGTCCGAGAATGTTGGAGACCTGCCAAAAGGGATTGTCATTGCAAGTGACTTTCTGACAGAGAATAACATGAAAAATCAGCAGGCCTTAATGGTTTTCACTGTCACTGAAGAATCCATGAATGCTTCGGTAGAGAGGCCGACCCACAAAACTGAAGCGAATTCCTCTGGAGCAGCGGGAAACATGAAATCACCAGCAGCAACTTCCAACTCATCTCTCAGCACCATAGTTGGTGGCAAATTGTCCAAAGAGGAAGCCCATCACCAGCTGAAGAAATACAAAATGCCGAAGAGGAATGTAGTTTCGAAGATCAAGTCCATGATCGAGTCATCTCCCGCCAACGGTGGACATCCGAACGTGCAGGATGAGAACCAGGAGAACCGGCGCCCCACACGTTCTCCGTGCAAGTCGGTCAGAAAGAACGGAGGTCGCTGGGACGCTGTCATGAACAAGATTGCTCAGGGCCAGGCAGAGCAGAAGTTGAAGTCGCGAAGCCTTAAGGAGGTGAAGAGCAAAGTGTTCGCCAACATGACGTCATCAGCCGGCGAGGGAACATCTCGCCGCATCAGGAAGACAAGCTCAAATAATGTTGGGCTGTCTGTGTCCTCGAGAGCTCTCAAGGAAAACTGTCAGCTCAAGGCAAAAAGGTAGGTACCAATTCTAGTTCTTTGCCATTTCAGGACACTTCTAAATTGGGTGGGGATACAAGACGTTCAAAATAACAAATAGTACCGCTTTTCTCATTTTCTGTGTTTTCTCTTACTCAAGATGTTTGATGTTCGTATTAGATTTATATTACAAAAGGGTAGAGCTATCCCTTCGAGACTCAGGTGACTCTTCTTGGCCGTTTTCTCTTCCATCATCTGCATTTCTGTTACTCGTCCTCCTCACTGCTTCTAGTCCATCTCCTCTTTCTGCTTCTCATAACTGGCCTGATTTACACGATGGTATGTGCAGGGCCCGACTGGGTCGAGAGCTGTCTTTCTCGCGTTACATCTGACGATATCGTGACCACAGATGATCTTCTGATGACCTGTGAGTGTTTTTTGTTTCTTCAGCCGCAGGTCTCGGATGTCCCTGTCTCAACAACAGCAGCAACAGCAACAGCAGCAGCAGCAGCAGGAGGAAACTCCAGGACACGGCGCGACGTCACCCAACAGCTCTCCCCACAGTTCTATCAGTGACGTGAGCGTCAGTCGGAAGCACTCCCTCGGCAAGGCCTCCACCAAATCGTCATCACTCCGTGAGTAGCGCCACACTTCTCTTCCTGTAACGGAAGTACGAAATAATTATAAAGCCCACAACCGTGCATTACTTGTCGTGACCCATGATGGTGGGTTCACTGAATTCTGTGGGCTGCGTGTGCCTGTATGCCAACCACAAGGCGCGAGTGCGCTACAGAATACAGGGTATTTACTGAACTGTGCATATGTTACACGGGTTGGATTGATCTGGCTCCGGATAAGGACCAGTGGAGGACTCTTGTGAACACGGTAATGAACCTTGAAGTTCCATACAATGCTGGGAACTTGTTGAATAGCTGAACAATTGGCGGTTTGTCAAGAAGGGCTCAGCTCCATGAAGTTAGATTTAGTATATATTACACACAAAATTGACAGACGTGAGTCTGGCCACCAGTCTCTTAGCAACAACCAGACGAAATGCGCCAGTTAAATCCAGTCATCCGGTTCTTATACAATTCTTATCCAAAGTTACAGCCCCATGTCCCGAGAAAATGAGCTCCTGCAGAATAACAAAGTTACACCAAAGTTACGGAGAGGAAAGTGATTAGTTAGTTCCAGACGTTGAACTGACTCCAGGAGTACACTTATTAATGAAAATGACATGGGCAGATATTACATCCAGAACCCGTTATTCGTCACGCGTACCCCATACACGTGAAAATATATAAAAATTCAGTTCGTACCACACAGGAAACACATTACGTCTCCGCTACAAAGCCCAACCGGTTAATGCTGTTTCGGGAAACAGTCGCTGTTTACTGTGGAAACCATGCGGAACACAAAAATACACTGTGTGGGCAGACTGCCGAGTTTTAGTGTGTTAAAGCAGGTGGTACATATGGTAAGTAACCACTGGGCTTAAATTAACTGTAAGCACGCCGCTGTGCTTATGCTTAGTCAGTGTTGGAAGGTTCGTGTTTCGTGACGTTATGCATAGCCACAGCAGTCAGTGCTGCCATCTAACAATAATACGAGGAAGTGCAAGACATGCGAGTTGCGCGGTGCGGGCATGGAGAGTCGTGGCTGCCAGACTGATGGAACAGCTGACGGTACATATTCTCAAAAATGTGCAGCCAGTACGAGGATTGCTGTGAGCTAGAAACACAGGAAAGCGAGCCAGTCAACCTGCTTAAGCACGGGGCACTATATGCACCATCTGCTAGCATGTTTGGAAACTCGGAATTGTATCAATACAGTATTGTCGCGCTGTTGAGTGTGACTACAGACGTGATTCGGATTGGTAGCAGAATTTATTGGACACTTACACTTGTAACTGTAAATAACTACGACAGTCTCACTGAGTTACACACTCCAAAGTTCACCGTAGTGGTCTAGGACATGAAACGTCTTCGGCCACTCGAACACTGGAATCGTGGGTTCGAATCCCACTCGAGGCATGGATGTCTGTGTGCGTTTATTCTGTGTTTGTGTTATTGTGTGTGTAGGTAGTGTCCTTGCGACGGGCTGATCCCCCGGCCAAGGAGTCCTACCGATTGCGTATGCATCAAGAAACTGAAAAAGTGGCCAAAGCCCACAATGGCTCTAGAACCATAGATAGAGAGACAGATTTCTAGTTGGATTTAGTTGGCAATACGTGTGGCATAGAACGATACACTACACCAACTTCATAGGGAAACACTGTAAGTATGAAAACACGGGTCACAGTAGCGCGGAAGGCACGGCACTTCCCCAGAGTTTCAACGTGCCTGATGATGGCCGAGTAGACCGAGACATGTAGTGCAGTGACGGATGTCTTCATATTATTGCACGGTGGGCATAAAGGCACTGGTGCTCTGGGGACGCCCCATTTCTCGTAATTCATTTGTCTATTGGAAGTCTGTTGACAATTCCCGAAATCCTGAAGTAATGTTAAAGAGCATTAAACCACCTTCATGATTGGCAGTACAGTAAGAACTACTTTTAATTTGGTATAAGATAATTATAAAAATGTAACTCAAATCGAAAGGGACCACACAGGCAAGCTGAGACAAAACCTGTGTTGCCGCTGATACTGCTGTCGCCGCCACGCGGACGAGCTCATCACTGCTGCTTTGTGAGGGTGGTGCAGCAAGGAGGTGCTGCCACCTGCCCATCAAGGTCGGTACTGTGGCCATGTCGAGTTATAGCTTGGGTGCCGTGTGGGATGTCGAGGTGAAACATGTTTCGAATGAAGAAATAGAGAAACGCGAAACACATTTACTTTTTCTGTAATCCTCGCGCTATTCGACTGTTGAGTGAAAGTGAGCGAACGCGTCAGAATTGTTATGCTGTGCGTACATTTCTTGCGCTGTCTGTTTTATGCTTCTCGGATGTGGCGACTGCTTGCAAAGGATAGCGCAGGAGAAGTCGGAATTCGAACACTCGCCCCACGCGTGCTCTGCTAATGCCCTCTGCGCGGCAGTAACTGTCGGAACCTAAACGGACACCCGATTTCCGGATCAATACAGGATGAGCTGTCTGCTTTTAACCTGTGAAGCCTGAATTCGTCTAAATCAGGGGTCTCCAAACTTTTCGAAACGCGGGCCACATTAGGTAATTCAGCACTTTCAAAGGGCCGGATAAAATAAGAAATTAATAACTCTAGGTATATGAGTTTTATTGAAAGCACAGAATTTCATAAACTAAATACAAAGTACATGAGAATAAATTGTCGTATATTAATGACAACAGACAGTGGTAGCAAATGCTCATATTTTCATCACAAATTATAATAAAACAATTAATGTGAATGATGGAACTCTTTTTGTATTCTTAAATCTGATTAAATTGAGGTTCAAATTTTGAAACACTAATCACAAGTAGCGACTTTAAATGTTCATCGGATAAATTTGCCCTGTATTTCGACTGGATGTACTTCATCTGGGAAAAAAGTTTGTTCACACAGATATGTCGTCCCAAAAATGGAGATAAATTTACAAGCAAATTTCTTTAAATTTGGAAATTGCTCAGAGTTCAGAAATTTATAAAATTCGATCAAATTTCCTTCCTTATATTTGCCTTTAATATGATAATTTTCCAGAAGTTCAATAATTTCCATTTGAATTTGACATCTGCAGCATCACAGTCAAACGCATTTTGAAACAATCTAATTTCCTGAGCACTGGAATCCAAATCAGCAAATCGCTTCCGAAATTGTTCTTTCAAATCTGAAATGACTAAATTTGCAAACGAGGAAGGAAATTCTGCTTCACCCTTTTTATGCAACTCTGCTCAGTATAGCATATGAACAAAGTTACAATTTTTCACTTGGCTTTCCAGAAGTATCAACTTTGCTCTGAATGCCTTGATAAGTGCAAATAAATCACAGACTAAGTTATTTTCACCCTGCAACTTTAAATTCATATGGTTCACCAGATCAGCTAAAAATGCTAATTTCCAAAGCCACTCGGTATCTGATAACAGTGTTTTGTGATGGTTTTTCTCGTTAAGAAATATATCAATTTCATTCCTGAGCTGAAAGAAGCGCGAAAGAACCTTTCCACAGCTAAACCATCGAACTGCAGTATAATACGTCAGGTCAGTAAGCTCGGAATCACATTTACCAGTACTCACTGGAAAATTAGTTCAATTGGCGCATTTCTGCAGAATCACATCGCGGGTCGCATGTGGCCCGCGGGCCGTAGTTTGGAGACCTTTGGTCTAAATGATCTACCTACCCATCTATGACTACAGCCCTTTTGTTGGACCTTTGATTTTTTAGTTTTCTTAATCCTGTACACGGTGTGACTCCTTGGACTGGGGATCAGCCCGTTGCAAGGCCGCTACTTACACACAACAACACAAATACAGAATAAACGCACACAGATATCCGTGCTTTGAGTGGGATCCGAACCCACGACCCGTAATTCGAGCGAGCGGGGTAGCGTAATTGGTTGAGGCACTATGCTACAAGCCGCAATATGGCCCTGGGGTCGACCCAGCACCTGACAGAAATACTCGTAAGTACCAGGAGTCTTTCTATTGGGGTGGGTAAAGAGCGGCCGGCTCGTAAGGCCGCCAGCCGTTGCTCAGAAACGGAAGTTTGTTTTTTCGTCTGTTGCATAGCAACGGCTGTACTCGCTACAATATTAAACGACCTGGTAAACCTATTGGCAGATAAACTTGAATTCATTGTAAGCCTTAGGCATAGATGGGGGCATAGTATTAAAATTAATCTTAAAGAAATGATCAAACACAAGATTACAACACGAGTATCAACAATACTTTAACACACTAGGATCCCACTTCATAGCGGCAGGCGACTGGAACGCCAAACACACCACTTGGGGCTCCAGGCTTACAACACATAAAGGTAACATGTTACTACGAGCAATTCAACAGAACAACTTGGATTATCTCTCCACCGGTGAACCGACATACTGGCCTGCTGACAGGAATAGAATACCTGACCTTCTTGACTTTGCAATCACCAAGAAAATACCAAGTACTCACTGTGACATAAAATCGAGCTTTGATCTTAGCTCTGACCACAGCCCTATTATCATAACGGTAAGCACTGAAATACTGACCAAGGAAACTGTCCCCCACCTATGCACCAAAAAAACAAACTGGGAAAAATACCAAGAATACATAAACCAACGTATCAAACCCAATACACGATTAAAGGAACATGACGAAATCGAAAAAGCAGTTCACGACTTTACAGTACTTCTCCAAAAGGCTGCTTGGAACGCAACACCCCCACACTGTCAAAAAACAATAGAAAATAATTTACCACTACGCATCAAAGAAATGGTCCTGGAAAAACGGAGAGCACGCAGAATATGGCAAACCACAAGAAATCCCAACGACAAAAGGTATCTCAACAGACTTACCCACAAACTCCATGCTACTATCCAAGACTTCAACAACGAAACTTTCGAATACTACATCACAAATCTGGAACCTAACGACCACTCATTATGGAGAGCTACCAAGAAACTCAAAAGACCCACAACTCCGATAGCTCCGCTAAGGCGAGAAGATGGGACGTGGGCCAGATCCAATTCCGAAAAAGCACAAATATATGCTGAACATCTTGTCAGAACTTTCACCCCTCTAAATAACCAAGAGGATGAAGAAATAAATTCCTATCTTGATTCCCCGTGTCAACTGTCACCACCAATTCGAACTATTACACCAAACGAAGTCATCACTCAGATTAAAATCACGAATTCACACAAGACCCCAGGACATGACCTAATAGTAGGGGAAACGCTCAAGCATCTACCAAGAAAAGCGATAGTTTTCCTAACCACCTTATACAACAGAATGCTGCATCTATCCTACTTTCCTGAACAATGGAAGTTTGCTCAAATCATTATGATTGCAAAACCTGGTAAACCTCCTACGGAAGCAACTTCTTACAGACCCATCAGCCTACTGCCAGTGCTCTCCAAGATATTTGAACGATTACTTCAAAACAGGATTCTAGAGCTATCTAATCCTGATAACCTCATACCAATCCACCAGTTCGGATTCAGAGAAGGACATTCAACTATACAACAATGTCACAGAATAGTTCACGCAATAAGAGATGGACTAGAAAACAAAAAAGTATGTGCAGCGGTATTCCTGGACATACAGCAGGCATTCGACAAAGTCTGGCACCAAGGACTCTTATATAAAATAAAAAAGATTATGCCTAGTCAACTGTTCCTGCTACTAAAGTCCTACCTGTCGAACAGATACTTCGACATCAAGACAACGAAAGTTGAAACTAACTACTATCCCATAAAAGCCGGAGTACCCCAAGGCAGTGTCTTGGGTCCGCTCTTGTACCTTCTGTATACAGCTGACATACCTACCGCCAATGAGACCACCATGGCCACATTCGCTGACGACACTGCGATCTTGGCGCTGGACCAGAATCCCATAGCTGCTTCCAAAAAGCTTCAGAACCATCTCAACATCCTACAACATTGGCTCAACAAATGGAAAATCAAAGTCAACAATGACAAATCTGTCCATATAAACTTCACAACTAGATCCACAGAAAGCCCACAACCGATGTTAAACGGTGAATTTATCCCTCGGAAAAATGAAGTCAAGTACCTGGGTCTACACCTTGATCAGAAGCTAACGTGGAAAGCGCACATAAAGGCAAAAAAACTACAGCTCAACATTAAAACAAATAAAATGAACTGGCTTATTGGCAAAAAATCCAAACTGTCTCTAGATAACAAACTAATCATATACAAAGTCATACTAAAACCCATATGGACATATGGTATAGAATTATGGGGATGCGCGAAACCAACCAACATCAAAATACTCCAGAACTATCAATCGAAAATTTTAAGAATAATGACAAATGCACCATGGTACGTCTCCAACCAGACCCTACATGAGGACTTAAAAATACCATACATCAAGGAAGTAATACACTCTCAGGCCGCAAAATATAGAAACAGGAACACGAACCACAAAAATAAACTGATCAACCAGCTCATTAGTGATCAAACTGTACCTAGAAGGCTCAAGAGACAGTGGCCCGAAGACTTAGTTAAGTAACATAAGGTGAACCGGCACTGGCCGGCAACACCTACAGTGTCAATTGACTTATCACATTTACTAAATACTCGTAATATGTTGAGTAGATTGTAAATATACAGGAAATTAAAAAAAAAATGATCTGGAAGGGTGGGACTGATTTCATCCTGCTCATAAAAGGGATCAGTGGCGTTCTGTTATGATCACTGCAGTGAACCTTCGGGATGCATGAAGTGCTTTAAGAATTTCTTGCATATCTGAGCAACTGTAGGAGCCAGGATAGCGCAGTCGGTATAGCGACTGGCTATGGGCTGGACGACCAAGGTTTCGGAGTTCGAGTCCCTGTAGTGTCAAGAATGGTCTCTTCTCCACATCTTCCAGACCGGCTTTGGGGTCCACCTAACCTCTTATCCATTTGGTACCGATGGCTCTTTCCCCGGGGGCGTGAAGCTGACCCTTTACCTCCAGTTAGTGCCGAGTTCAAGAAAATGTGGACCTATACATCCACTGACGGCGTAGTGCTTAATTAGTTAAGCACAGGGACAGCTTGACCTTACTTATCTGAGCAGCAGAACCGACTGTGTACACTGTGTGGATACCCGCAGTGACACGTGGAACACGGGCTGCATAACCAACGACTTCCATCAGATGTTGTAAGGCTAACAGGGACCGAGCCAGTAAATGCCTACTAACATGGCAATCCGGTGTTTCCACTCTGCTGTGTTGTTTTACATGTGTCGCTTGTGATTCTAGCTTCTGCGGCGTAGCCGTGAATGAAATTCTTTGCACATAAAAGGTTTCACGTACAATTTGTGTAGGCCTCCATGTTTATGGCTTTACAGTGAACCCTTGCTAATCCGGATTACTGGGGTGGAGATCATCCGGATTAAGCGATAATCCGGATTAGTGTAGCAAAAGTTGGCCCTCAAGGAAAAGAAAACCTAGAGCACAAGTAAATGAAAAAAATTAATGATGCAAGCAGTGATGATGAGAATAAATAAAAATATCACTCTAGAGCCTTTATTTAAAGACTATAAAAGGACGGTACATTTATTCATCGATAGGAAACTCAGAAGTTGTATTTGTTTTTGAATGTATTTACTGATGCAGGTTTGAAGAAACTGTCAAGTTTTGCCTGACCAGACAAGTGACTCGCTGCCTTCCTAAATGTATGTACTCAGCTGTGAACAGCATTTCTCATGTTTCGATCCGGATTAACTGTAACCGGATTAGCGAAGGTTTACTGTATTTCCATTCTGGATTTCACTGTCTAGCTCAAGTAGTTTGTTAAGTTGTCGGCATCTGACCGGAAGCTGAACACAGATTTTGTGTTTCAGCCATGTTGTTCTGCTTTCTATTCTCTTAGCAGAGGCTCTACACAGCTTCGAAGCTTGGGGACTACATTCCTGGAGAGGCACGGCTGGACCCAGTCGTCCCATAGACTGGCTTTGGGGCCTGTACCGAGGGAGGACAAAGCACGTGCTGTTCGAAACTGACTACTCTAGTGCCAAGCGTACGAATGCAGAGAGCTTAGCCTCCACTCCCCCTATACATATTCACGTGTGGTGCCTAGGCATAAGGCACTTTAATGTCTTCCAGGGAATGTTGCTGTGGTGCCGTGAGAAAGTGAAGTAAAATTCATCCTCTCTTGCACGGCAGCGCGTGCGCCAAAACACGGACTTGGGACTTGAGTCGATCGGTGACTGTACCCGCTTCCCTAAGAAACGCCGCGACATCCTGCTTACAGAGCGCTTGCAGCGTATTCAGCGCGAAATATTGTGGATCTCGTTGAATGGAGGGAGGAAAACTTTAAAATTCGTGGGAGTCTAGTGGTGTGGAGGTCCAATACCTGGTAGCCAGACCGGGGCACACCCCACACTTTGTGGGAGGTGCACAGTCGGCTCCTTCCATATTCGTACTACACATTCCTGTTCATCTCCCCATCTCATTAGACGCTGAATATATTTTGTATGTGAAAGAGCGTCGAGAGCAGCTCCACACTCCGTCAGTCAGTGAGTACATGTGTTCTGTGAAACCGTTAATGTTGTTAGATGTTTTACTTTCACACGCGCGCGCGCGCGCGCGCGCACGTTTTTGCGCAACAGTTGTAATGACTGAAACTGGAAACGTGAGTCGAACACTACGATAGACGGGGTTTGGATTGGTAATCAAATTTATCGAACTCTTTAAAGAATTCGTAACTACAAATAACCACGACAGTCTCGCCGACTTACACACTCCAAAGATCACTAACTACAGCACATAAAGTCTTCTCAGTCTTCACTAGACGTTGCTTGGTAGCGGCTTTTCAATGGCGGACGTTCCCCTTCCTCTGGATTCCCGAACTGTCCCTGGCCTCAGCCACCAGCTTTTCACTTCTCAGAACTTCAACTCTCGACCGGCAGTTCTCACAGCAGCAAAAACAAAAACAACAAACTCCAAGTCCAAGTCACATTGCGACTGACGGTCATTCAGTCAGTAAGTCTTGGTGTCGAGCCCAATCTGGGGCTCATGGCCATATATTTATTACTCTTTGGCATTCACGGTCTTGTTTTGGTGGGGTGCCATCTCTGACGAGAGGACGGTCTGCCTTTTGTATATGCTGCTGGCCCTTGCCAGTGCAGTCTTTATCGGGTCTGAGTCCCTTGGGACTCTTGACCATATTTTACCGTCTCAGATTTGAGACTTCCCTTTTCGTCGCCTCCTACGACTCGCAGGGTCACGGTGGAGGTTTTCGACCCCCCCCCCTCCACACGAGGGACAACAACAACTGAACTACTGGTCCTCGTTTTACAACCCTGGCACGGACCGCAGAGAAAACGTCTCTTCCATTATTGCGTGTTCACTCATCACCGGGAAAACGTGTCCACAGAGCTGTTCCCTAGCAATGGCTGTTGTACTGTCGTCTGTTTACACAGCTGTTACTTGGCAACGGGTCTGCATGTCACAGTATGTATGTGAAAAGTTCCTAGGAAAGGAACACGTGTTGTTTGTAATCTCTGTCTCGCCTACACACACACAACTTTGTGCCCAAGGGTTGTGATGACAGCAACTTGAAGTGTGGGTAATCACGCCTGCGCCGATGTCAACTTTAGGTAGGCCGAGCAAGGCCGCGTTGCCCGGTGACTTGTTACAGAGCGGAGATGAGCCCCATCTGGCTAACCCGTATTATAATTATGTCCGACAATCTGTGTGTAATGTAGCCCCCCCCNCAGGTGTGTTTGGTCGTCACTGACAGATGTTCCGTCAGTGGTGTGCAGATGGCTTGTGAATAAGTTTCCAAAGCCCTTGTGCTAGAGGGTGACCCTACTGAGAAGTGCAATCAGTCCTTGTTGGAGGGCACAAGCTGCCAGTCGTCAATCAGACCCTGTTTGTTACTCGTGAAGTAGTCATGGCATGTTGGTGCTAACATGTGTACCACAATATTTTCATGTGATTTAGTGACTATAGACGGGGGTTTGGATTGATGGTCGGATATACCGGACTCTTTGATACAGCGCGTGAGTACACTTTACTATTAATTGTTACACACACGCTGGTGTCCACAGTCACATCTTCACCAGCCGTTGCTCGATAGCGGCTTTCAACGGCGGGCGTTCCCCTTTCTCTGGGTTCCCAAACTGTTCGAGGCCTCAACTACCAGCTCCTCACAGCTACAGCTCACAACGAATAAACCGCAGCAGTCCTCTAACTAACTGACCAACCAACTCACTCTTCACCAACTCGTCCTGCTTATAACATCTCGGCACTGACCGCACAGAAAACACATTTACTCTGTTGCTGTTTACGGGCTGCTGCCTATTAATGGCCGTTGTGTATTTGCTTATTTAACTGCTCTGCGTTTCATGACGTAATGCACACGATATCTCCCCTGGCGGTTGACACGAGGGCCGCGCGACCTGAGTCGTGTTGCAAAAGGCACATTTCGACTCAGGTTGTCATAAGAGACTGCGGAATTTTGTGTAAATGGCTGCAAACAGGCGACGGAAAGGATTTTGGATAGTGACATACCAGGCAGATCGAAGTCGGACGTGATAGTACGACCGACACAAAGCATGCATAACCTAGTCGATGGGATTGAAAATGAACACGGTAGGAAAAATGCAGAGCCTTTGCATCTCTTTGCTCACTATTCCAATAGCCCAGAATTTACGGAGGCAATGTGCATAAACACGTGCTTATGATTATCCAGCAATTTAATTTTTTTGGAAAACATTTTTCACTGTAAGAAATATTTAGCGAGTCACACACAAATTGATATGTATATAGCTGTTTATGTAAAGCGTCCGTTGTTGACTGATTATTTTCACGAATTTCATAAAAATATTTTTCTGACTTCTCTGGAATTGTTACATGTGGAAAGATAGGCATATCTTTTTGCAACATTTCGTTGCCAAAATTTGTACATCCGGCTTTTGACACTGCGCTGTATTTTTATGTTACGTCATTGCTCAGTTGGTAGTTCCCGTGAGTAGAATTCCGGGTGGGGGGGGGGATGGGGAGTGGGGTGATGGCTTGAGATAGTTAGAGGGGGACAGAGCCGGTATTGAACCGACTCCGTCTCAGTCTAGCCTCCACAACGCTCCGCTGTGACTCCGGACATGCGGCGAATAGCGTCTGTTTGGCAGCGAGACAGGCAGTTGGGAGGTGGTGGTGTTTGTGTCACAGTTACACGCTAATGGCTGGGAGAGGAAGTCGTGTTGGTTAGCAGTAGTGCTGCCTGGGAACTGATCGTAGCGGTGACAAGAATTCGTGCGCCACAAAAACCTTCGTGTTTGCGTCAGTGAGCATGGAACCAGTTGTGTAGGGATTCCAGTTTTTGACGAGCGTGTGAAGAATGTAGTTACTGTGAGATGTGTATAAAGTTAGTTAGAGAGAGCTGTGTGAAGTTCTTAACGGCGGTAATTATAAAGATTACGTCTTCTGGGATGTGACGCCGTATTGTCTGATACATTGTTACGGGCATTTTAGACGAACCCGCCGGGGACTGTGATCCTGTACTCCTCTCCTTATATTCGTACAAACATTTTCATGCCCGGCCTATCGTATGTCCAGAAGATGGGGCCAGCATGTTACTCCGAAATGTCTGTAACTGTCTACCACACTTCACGGCAGCGGCGTCGGGTCCTAGAGCACAGTAATTGTGAAAGTTAGCAATGTTTAGCAGAGTACCGGACAGTCGCGACCTATCTGTGGACTCATGACCACCACTGATAGTTTGCAGAGAGTACCAGACTTCTCGGCAGCGGCGTCGGGTCCTAGGGCACATTAATCTTGAAAGTTAGCAGTGTTTAGCAGAGTACCGGACAGTCGCGACCTATTCGTGGAGTCATGATCACCGCTGATAGTTTGCAGAGTGCAGTGATCATGTTAAGGTACCTGATACAGCCCAACAAGTGTGCTGGCGAAAAAAATATACCAAAAAAACTGAAGATAAAGTGATTAATTGAAGAAACGTCAGGACTGGAAGGCCATGTGGATTTTTGTACAGAAGGAAAGTGCTATCGATTTTTGAACAGTGGAACACATCCGGCCTGTTTTTTCCTGCGGTTCCCCCCTATACAGTCAGTGTGACTTATTTACAGAGCGCGACGTTGCAGCTAGTTTCGAGGCGACTGAAGTTCGTTTGATTTCGCCAGTTTCGTATCACAGAGCGCAGAGGGAGTGATTACAGTTGCACATGAGCCGGAACCAGAGAGTTCCGCTATCGAGGCCCTCCCTGCGTCGAAACGTCGCCCGCACGAGGAGGCAACGAGTGGCTGATTATGCGACGGGCGTACGTGCCACGTACCGAGCGGGTTGGCTTAGCGGTAACGCTCTGAGATCGCAGTTGTTGGGGGTATGCTTGGACCCGGACACCAGTAGTATGGGCTGAGGACGTGCTAGCGCCGTAAAATAGACAACAGAAGACATACGCAGGCTGTGTGAACATGGACAGCCCTTGTGTCTCGCATGCGCGCTGTATTTATGTGATTCTCACAGTAAACTGCGATTAATCGGTGTGTTTTCACTGAGGTGGGAATTTAACTTTTAAATATTGTTGAGATGAACTTGAAACGTCGAAGGGTCAAGGAACGGCGCTGAAACCTGTTCACAGCGAGTGACACTTTGCGGCCAACCGCCGCAGCATGCTCCGACTGGTGGGTTATGAGGTCGCGCGGGCTCCAGTGCTCACCTTGCCTCACCTCTCGCAGCGAAAGCAAGTTTCTAGTGGTCCACGCGTTATGCTAAGGTTGAGGTAGCAGCTGCCGCATAATGGGTGCCCATGGGTCTAAAGAGAGGGGCGGTGCCGCCAGTGGGGTCACTACCCCAACCAGGACGCGCTTTGCCAGCCTGAAGAGAGGTGAGTACTTGAGTGCCTCAGTTGACGGCAGAAGGTGTTTCCGGATACGACAAGAACCCATAACAGCCGGTCTCGTGTACCGAATTGTTTGAATGAGGCTCGGAGGTAGATGTGCAGACATCCCGATATTTTCTCTGAGAGAGGAAAGTAGACAGGATGCATGGTGATACTAACGGAAATAATAATAATAATAATAATAATGTCGATACATAAACCGTGAATAACATTAGCAGCAAGTTAGGCAATGAGCTTTGAATAAAATTAGTTTCAGATGACTTCTGCTACAAGTTAAGTCAGGACGACGAAGTTTGGTGTGTTACTTGAGTGTCACTGCTGACGTCTAACCCTAGTTCCATGCTCCGCCGACCGCATTTTCTTTTCGTGCTGACGTTTACACAGCATACTGTGCTAAGCTACCTACACGCTATAGTAAGCGATGGGGTGCTATGCTAAGCTGAAGCTACCCCTGTAACAGGCTATGGAGGCCCCTAGGGGTGTGAGACGTCGAGGCTGACGACATCCGAGTGCAATTATGCGTTCTAGAGTAAATCTTAGTTAGTACAGAGTTTCAGAAAATATTGAAATTATATTAACACTTTGCGACCTCTGAACATCTTTCATGAAATGAATTATTCCGGCTGGTTCACTGAAGTACCTGATTTCTTTTTTTGGGTTTAAAGCACGTTAGGAGGCGCATCATGCGTTGAGTAGGTAGCCTTGCAGAAAGAATGTCCGGTGGGCTCATAGGGATTTTAGTTCCCATTGTATTCTGGCATATTTGCTCAAAGCGAGAACTGTGGAGCCAGAGAAACAGCCATTGCTAGGTATCGGCTGTGTAAACAGGCGACAGTACAACAGCCGTTGATTTGTGGTGGACAAAGTGGCGCTGGGGCAGGTTTCCCCTCCAAATCTTCATTCCACCGATTGCTCCACAATCACCATCATCTGTCATCTGGGGCTGGTACAATAGGCCAGTAGTGGCCGCAGTACCAAGTGGACTCAAGTCTCACAACAGCCGTTGCTAGGAACAGCTCTAGGGACACGTTTCCCCAGAAACGAGAAAACACGCAATAATGAGAGCGGCGTTTTCTGTGCTGTCCTTTCCGATGCTATATAAGAGGACCAGCTGCCCTTACGAGTCCTGAAACGGCAGTTAGAAGAGTAGGAGATTGGTGTATTATTATTTTTTATATTGCTAGTGGGGTGGGACTAAGTCCCTTGTACTGCGGCCACTTCTGGCCTATTGTACCAGCCCCAGATGATTGGTGAGGGTGATTGTGGAGCAGTTGGTGGAATGAAGATTTGGAGGAGAAACCTGTCCCAGCGCCACTTTGTCCACCACAAATCCCACTTGACCAGACCCGGAATCGAATCCGGGCTGCCGCGGTGGGAAGCCGGCGACTAACCGCTTGAGCTATGGCGCGGCCAGGAGATTGGTTTAAGGTGGCTGCCATCCTGCGGGGACGTGATCCCGGAAGCAGAGGAACGTCCACTGTTGGAAGACGTTACCAAGAAGCGAAGTAAAGACCGCAACTGAGAACACTATCCTGTGCGTGATAGTGAGTTGTAAAGTGTAGTCACGAGTCGTGTGTTGGAATTAAAATCCCGTCTATAGTCACTAAATCACGTGACAGTTTGTTAAAAACAGGAAGTAACAACACGCCATTGGCGACGTAATGGCGTACAACAGTCTCTGATACCAATGTGTCTTCAGACATGCATAAGACACAGTAACATCCAGCCAGCGTGGTCTGCACTGCGGCTGCGCGTTAAGTGTTCGTGCCCAGATACTGTGCAAAATGCGAAATTTCATTACTGTCCATAAAATTCCGTACTCCACCCGTTTGTGTCTGTGTGAGCCACGGGAATCCTGCTCACACCCTTCCATCCTCTTTTTCGAAGTTCCGTTTTAATAGTAAGTTATTGTGCAATGTACTCCTAGGTTTACCAGGGCATTTTTCTCGAGGGTTTCCTATTAAAATGTAAGAATTTCCCATGTCTCCCATGCTTGCTCGATGATCGATCTCACCCTCGGCCATTTTAAGATCCTAACAGTATTCGTTAAAAAGAGTAAAGTTGGCCCTGTCCTTAACTAATTAAGCACTACTCAATGTTGACCTTCTCACTAGTTAGAGTTAAGTGGTCGGCTTCACGCCCCGACCGCTTTGACCCCGAAACCAATTGAATGAGAGGCTGGGTGGGCCCTAGAGCCGGCGGTCTGGACAACGTGGCGAAGAGAATATTCTTGAGCGTACCGGGACTCGAACCCGGACCACTCGGTCGTCCAGCCCGTAGCCAGTCGCTATACCGACTGCGCTATCCCGGCTCCTCACGTCCAGCCCGTAGCCAGTCGCTATACCGACTGCGCTATCTCGGCTCTTTGAAGAGTAAAAATTGCACGACTCCTCGTTATGCCGTCTTCTTCAGGTCGTGTCAGTTTCTCTACCGTAGGCCCGAATGTTCTGCTGTGCTCCCTGTTGCCAGACACCTGCAATCTGTGTTCTGTGTTTGCTGTGACAGGCTGCGCTTCAAATCTGCGCAAAGACCAGGCTGAATTATGTTTTAATCTTTACGTTTTCATGTATGAGGTGGCAAGCATTTCGTGAATTTAATGCAGTGTTTATTTGTTAGTTGTATCCCAAAACATAAATTTGAACGCAACTTATGAGACGTTCACAGAGCACGTTTGCGAGTCGTCTTTTGCCCTAATAATTTGAAGAAAGGCTTTCCCTGCAGGAGGCAGTTAATCCCTTTCGTTGAAGAGTGGCATCTACTGGGATATATAACGCAGTGCAGTCTGTTGACAGTCAGCGGACGTCTCGGAGGAACATATGGCATCCATCTTCAGGGTTCAATAAGCCAAGCATTCGCTTTTCCACCTGCTTTCACGCTGATGTCTTGCTCGGATTATTGAACCCTGAAGATGGTGGCGTTATGTTCTTGCGAGTCTTCGATTGAAATTGAACGGACTACACGGCGTCACATCCCAGAAGATATAACTCTTCATAACCCTACATCCCCTTGGTTGTCAGGAAGACGCCTTTGTGACCACGCCCGGGGTTTTACTGCCTGAGCCAAGGAACGGCGACCGGCGTCTGTCCGAGTCGGTCAGTCCCGCCCACATTGTGAGCACAGGCGCAGTAGTGGAAAGGGGTGGATCTGCGGTTATACGTATCATTTAGATCAGTTTGATGCTTCAGAGGGTCACTTAATGAGTATAATGATAGTAGTGCGCCCTTCTGCGGGCAGTTGCGGTCGTCTGATGTATTTCGTTTAACCCTTTCAAGCCCAGTGGTTAGTATATATAAGCCGGAAAGTCGCAGGTTCGTTACCCGATGAGGTCATTGGATTTTTCAGTTGACCTAATCCTTCCAGCCGCACTCTGACCCTGGGGTCCACTCAGCCTTTAACAGAAAAGAGCACTAGGAATCGTCCTTGGGGTAAAGGGAGGCTGGCGCGTAAGACTGAAAACCTCACCGCGCCATCTGTGAACCGATTGTCTAGAGCAGCCGTGTCAAACATGCGGCCCCCATAGCCACAAAGTGCGGCCCCTCAACTTTTAGAGCTAATTGATATTAAAATCAGTATTAAAATTTTAGTAGAAATATTTTTTGTAAAGACAATTTTCCAACAGACCAGAAGACAAGAAGAGTCTCACTCAGACATAAATTAGCAGGCTGCAGGAAATTCAATGTTTTGCTATTTCTAACATAATTTCTTATGTAATCTCTCTTTTTACATATTGAAAAGCTGTTTGATACTTGTCAAAAATGGCATTCTCTTGCTTTTTAAAAGTGTAAAATATGTGACTTTAGGTAATTATATTGAAATGATTCCTAAATAATAAATAGAATTGTATCAAAATCTAATGTATATTTCTATTTTGAAGTGCGGCCCTGGACTATTATTTATAGGGCTGAGGTGGCCCTCTGTACAAGTTGAGTTTGACATGCCTGGTCTAGAGAATATGGCAGCCTCGACGACTCTCAGCCCTGTGGGTTTTCACTGCCTGTTACAGGGGAAGCGTTACCTTTTCTTTATCTTGCCGCCAGCTTTAAAACGCTGAAACTCTTCATTCTGCCTACACAGTGTATCCGTGTGTTCCTTATGGTTCTCACAATAAACAGCGACTTCTTCCCCCAAACAGCATTAAGCAGATGGGCTTTGTAGCGGTGACGCAATGTGTTTCCTCTGTGGTACGGACTGAATTTGTATATAATATTGTACGTGGGTCATTTAAAAAATAATACACAGATTGGCAACACTGCGGTTTAGATGACGCAACAACAGTGAGCCTGACGTCAGTTACAGTTCAGGGCTTCAGAAAGAAGCGCGTTATTTTGTTTCATTAGAATGTAGTCTGTTCTTAACGTGAGTTATGGAGCCTGCACGGTTTCGGATATTGTGACTGTTGAAGATCAAAGGTCGTACATTAAGATCGAAACTTTACGTGGAAAAAAACCCGACAAATCCACAGCTGAAAGCACCGTCCAACGAGTGGACAGGTCCATCTTCCCCACGACCAAAAAGATTTCGATGATCTCAATCAAAGGTCAAACAAATGATGATCTTTGCTTATGATCACCAAGGAATCGTCATGACAGACAGAGTTCCGTGCGGGAAAAGTGTCACAGCAGTTTATCATCGTGACTTTATGCAAAATGTGCGCAGAAAAATGCACAAAAACCGACCTCAGTTGCTCGAGGCTGGGCCGATCATTCTCCATGACAACGCTCTCCCGCACATCGGGAATGTCGTAACAGAAAAGCTGCGCCAGTACGGTTGGAGCTCCCTACAGCCCGGACATGAGCCCACCAGACTTCGACTTATTCCCGAAGTTGAAACAACCTATGCGAGGCCGTCGTTTTTCCTCTCTGGAAGAGCTTTCTGCTGCAGTACCCGAGCCTTCGACAGATGAACAAAGGTGGTGTCCCGGATGGAATAGTAAAGCTTCCCCCACGTTGGGACTCTGTCATTGAGAAGCAGGGGGACTATCTTGAAGGACTGTAAAGAGATATTAAAACAATAAACATGGACGTAAACAAAAAATTGTATGCATTATTTCTGAAATGACTTGCGTATGTAGACCGAACTCGGTCTCTGAAGGTTTAATGGCATAAATTGTCTGCCTGTAGATGTGAGCTGAAGCATATGAGAGAAACGCCCTTTGGATGCGCGGTTATTAAAGAGGGCGTGTTAATTCGATAGCCCGACTGACTGGAATTGCGGCAAAGGCACTGGGGGTGACGTACGTCGTAAAGTACACATAATTGCTAGCCACTTTCTTTGCAGTTTATCTAAGTATGGCCTAGTTTTTCAATTTTTTCTCATGGGGTGAGACAGCCCACTTGGCATGCGGCCACTGTTTGGCCTACTGTACCAGCCCCGGATGATAGATGGTGATTGTGGAGCAGTCGGTGGAATGCGAATTGACAGGGGAAACCGAAGTACTCAGAGAAAACCTGCCCCAGCACCACTATGCCCATCACAAATCCCATATGACTTGACACGGCCTCGAACCCGGGCCGCCGCGGTGGGAAACCGGCGACTAACCGCCTGAGCTATGGTACGGCTACAGTTATGGCTTTAAGTAAAGCGGCTTGCTTAACAGGTTTTGGTCAAAGCCTTCTATATGGAATTGAAAAGAACTTAAGAAAGTTTATATGCTGGTAGTAATCAGAGACAGACCGAGAGATGCAACTCTCACATGAGGCGTTCTTTCTTATATAGGGAACAGTGTGTAATGTAATTGGAATTAGAGAGGTCGGCCCTGCCCGTTGTTTCCCATCCCTGCTGCAACACCAGCAGGTCGAAGATGTTTGCTGACGTAATGAGGCGTCGCCACATTAAGTTACGTAACTGGACAGCCCACATGGGTCAGTGTTTGCGTCAGCACAGCTGTAGGTCACAACCCCTTACTTCCTTCAGGATCTCTTCCAGTTCGTCCTGTCGCTAGACGCCTCGTAGGCTTAGTTGCAGGCAGCGACGTTAATAAGGCCATATCAGGAGTGAAGTCAGTTTCCATGTACGGATTATGGAACAGGGTGCCCTTGGATGCTGTCCAACGCGGATATTCTGGTCCAACATATCTGGAGGTCGCCGTGGTTGGCGGGGGGGGGGGGGGGNGGGGGGGGGGGGGGGGGGGGGCGAGAAAAATTGAACCTTCCATTCGCAGGAAGCGCGTTTTAAATCGTTGTGGCGCCGTGGTCAAAAAGCGGACATAATGAGCTCAAGATGTGGACGTCATGTCTTCCCGCCTCTGCAGCGTCTGCGATATTGCTTTGCGATATTGTGGTTGCTTAGCGCAGTCTTATGCTGTAAGTTTCATTGTAAAGCTCTGTGTGGCAGGATGATTAAGTAAAATTACTATATTCCGGGATCTGACACCGGTAGGTGTCTGCCATCGCTTCGGAGAAACCTTCGTCCTGAAGATGGAAGCAGAAAATTAGTTCGAAACGTTGCTATATACTCGCCAGACAACACGGCATCTCAAAACCGGCATGGACAAGCCAACCGTCTAAGCAACCAATTTAAACCAAACCAAACCATCCATCCGAGTATTTCTTAACGAAGGTGATGTTCGGTTATAAAGTCAAGCCGTTCCCCGCCTTTTATGGAACCCGACGTTTCATGACCTTGTTCACAACAGCGCGCCACTGGACCCTGAATTGAGCAGGCTCCTCCGAAACATTGCTACCTGCCCGCGCCACAGCGCCGCCATTGCAGCCTCACGGCTCGTGCAAAAGTTGGAGTTGCTGAACCTTGGACGTGGTTACCGCTGTGCTTTGAGCAGCCAGCGCAAGTTAGTAGTCAGACCTCAGCGTTGAACGTTACGGAAGTGAGAGGTGAGCCAAAAAAGTGGCGAATCTGACGTGAGTGCATTCCAGAAAAATCCTTAGTAAACGGATGGAATGAAACCCAGGTTGCGTCTGTAAACATACTGCTTTCATTGATACAACAAACTACCGAGTTTAATATTTTATTGCATGAATATCCAAACTTGTTCTCCCGAAATGGGACGTTCGGCTCTTGGCGCCCCTCCCGTAACACCACAGAAATTTGCTTAGTCGGTTTTGTGTCGCCGTACGGATTATTCGATTGTACACGTTCCAAAATAGGCCTGGGCACTTCTTGGTATCGACAGTGTTGTGCCACTTAGATCCATTGCCAAGTAACAGATGTGTAACCAGGCGATACAACAGCCGGTGCTAAGGAACAGCTCTGTAGGCACATTGTTTCCCCGGCAACAAGAGAACACGCAATAATGGAAGAGACGTTTTCTGTGCGAAGATATACTACGTAGTTTCTTGCCCCCCCCCCAAACATAATATCTCTAACTTCTTCCTCACTTTCTTTCTCTTCTCTTCTCTC